>NC_138229.1:43612728-43795228 GCF_964197995.2 Scardinius erythrophthalmus | reverse complement strand
AATCACAGCACAGGTGAGACTCACACCTCATCCAGACTGACCAATCACAGCACAGGTGAGACTCACACCTCCTACAGACTGACCAATCACAGCACAGGTGAGACACAGACTGACCAATCACAGCACAGGTGAGACTCACACCTCATCCAGACTGACCAATTACAGCACAGGTGAGACACAGACTGACCAATCACAGCACAGGTGAGACTCACACCTCATCCAGACTGACCAATTACAGCACAGGTGAGACTCACACCTCCTACAGACTGACCAATCACAGCACAGGTGAGACACAGACTGACCAATCACAGCACAGGTGAGACTCACACCTCATCCAGACTGACCAATTACAGCACAGGTGAGACACAGACTGACCAATCACAGCACAGGTGAGGCGCAGACTGACCAATCACAGCACAGGTGAGACTCACACTTCATCCAGACTGACCAATTACAGCACAGGTGAGACACAGACTGACCAATCACAGCACAGGTGAGACTCACACCTCCTACAGACTGACCAATCACAGCACAGGTGAGACACAGACTGACCAATCACAGCACAGGTGAGACTCACACCTCATCCAGACTGACCAATTACAGCACAGGTGAGACTCAGACTGACCAATCACAGCACAGGTGAGACTCGCACCTCATCCAGACTGACCAATCACTACACAGGTGAGACTCAGACTGACCAATCACAGCACAGGTGAGACTCGCACCTCATCCAGACTGACCAATCACTACACAGGTGAGAGACACACTGACCAATCACAGCACAGGTGAGACTCAGACTGACCAATCACAGCACAGGTGACAAACTTTCCTGTTTAATTTTAGAGGATTTGTTGTGGATTGAGGATAACTAAAGTAGCCTATATAGCTATGTATTATAATGTTTGTAAACATTTCCCATTATTTATCGGTATTTTACATTAATGTATTAATAAAATGTGACGTATATGCAATTTATCAGGGGTATTCTCTCAAAAACTTTAATATGTGTGTATATATGTGACCCTGCCTGTGAAAACCCAGCTAAAGTCATTTTTTATTTTTTCTACATAAAATCATCCTACACAATGTAAAGAACATTCTGTGAAAATATAACCTTGATATCTTTAATAAGACTGAGTAAAGCCATGTCAAAGATTTGCTAAAATTATGGCTCAGAAAATCATATTTTTGATAAATTCCAATTTAAAAATAGGTTATTTGTTAAAACTGCAACACATTTGATGCATAGTTATCCTGCATATGTGCCTTATAACACATTAAAGCTGAGATTCTCCCCTTTTTAGTGATATATGACACATCAGTGGAGAAATTCTTAAAGTTTTGTAAAACAGGTCTATTTATTATGATGTGCATGTCCAAAAAGCTAAAGCATAAAAACATTGAAACGTCACAACATTGAAAAACAAGCCACAAGAGCTTGATCGTAGCAACAATTACCATGTCAATTCAGTGGAATGATTTGTATAACTTTATTAGTAAAATGTAATATGTCAATAATATATCAATTAAATAACATAAAATTTCTCATTCTCTTACTGGCCCACGGTGTAACACTGAGTAAATCTGGAGTAAAAAAGAAATACAATTTAAAGGGATAGTTTACCCAAAAACTACAATACTTCGGTGACGTAGCAGGCCAAAAATGTCCTTAAAATAAGTTTAATATTACTGGCAGAATACTGAGCTACAAAACAAATAAGCAGTTCTTAAAATATTGTTTGTGACAAGAAAAAATCACCACAGACATCTAAACCCGGCTTAAAGCTCTTTTTTTTCCATTGTGTTGACCTGATTACCGGCGCTCGCGGATTGATATTAACGTCTGTTTTTACTCTTTCTAATAGAATAGACACAGAAAAGAAGTTCCTGAACCGAGTGATATACGAATCAGCAGTGTGTTGTGCGAAATAAACCCAGAGACGACTGAAATCAATGTTAAGGAAGCCCATGTCCGTTTTTTTATTTTATTTTTTTTGCGCAAAAGTATAACGCAGTGTCAATAAAGTCATTAATTTCAGTATTTATCATGTTATAAATGAAAATGCAAGTATTGCATCTCAAAACCAATGGTATAATCTATCATTTACAGCAATAAACACACATGGCCTATTTTTGTCATTTTTATGGCCATGACTGCTTTGACGCTCGTTAACTCATAATTCGATTCTGCGACTTCAGCCGGGGTGTCACAGGCGGGGTCACATATTGTGTAGTGTATATACACACATACTGAGTGATGTGACGATGTGTGATTTGCATGTTTGGGTGAAGCCGATGTTGCTGTATCGCTGGGCTGTCTACACCGGGCCACTTCATGTGTGTGTACAGATTAAAACCACTCCATTTACACCTGCTCTCACAAATGTGTCTCTCAGCACGGCTATAAATCCGTTTCCCGCGCTATATGCAGATTTAATGGAGTTCACGTTACAGAAAGCAGCAGATATGAGCTGGGTTTATTAAGATCACAGACCGCAATAAGAGAGAGCGGCAACAGCCCTGTAAGATCATTTAGCTCCTTTACTTTTAGTGAGATGATGAAGCGTCTGCGACTTACTCTCACTGTGATCTGCGATAGTTTGCGCGTTGGCTTGATGAAGAGATGCTCATCTGCGGCGATGTGCGTTGCGGTAGCGTCGTCATATCTGGCTATATCATCATGACATATAGCCTATAACACACTCTCACACGCTTATTTTAGCATTGTTAGGAGGAGTACAATCTACAAATGTGGTTTCAACAGACCAGATCATCATTTCCACGTGTCCAGCTTCATCTAGGCGGCCCAGACCTCCTCCGGATGGGGTTTGAGCGAATGCGTTTCGGAGGGTATTTGCACCCGGTCTCCTCACGATCTGACCGCTGTCCCATCACAGAAGCGCATGACGTGGCCAGGTGTAGACAGCCCCATTGAGTTAGATTCCTAGTGTGTGTCTGACCTGTGTGTGTGTGTTGTGTCCAGACCCGTGTCTGCAGGGAAAGCCGTCTCCTCCTCTTCCTCCTCAGAAGCTGCTGATGTACTCCTCCTCCTCGTCGTTCGGCCCGTATGGGCTCCCGCTGCAGTACGGCTCCGCTCACCCGTCCAGCCGCATCATCGACGAGCTGCAGAAGACGCTGGCGCTCGCCCTGCAGAGACTCGAGAGGTGTGTGTGTGTGTGTGTGTGTGCGCTCATACACCGATGATCTGAGGTCTGACATCTTCCCCTGCTGGGGCGAAACACAGCCGAGTGTGTGTGTTAGTCAGGATTACTGCACTCTACTCTAGCGATGCACCATATATATATATATATCTGACATCATATCGGGATCGGCTGATATAAGTTCATTTCTAATGTTAACGGTATCGACCTGATAAGAAATGTTGCCGATATATTAAAGCCGATAAGTAATGTGTTACAGTATTTCCTCCAGCTGAGACGCTTCAGATGCGCACGGTTCACCATGATGGGTTTGAATTGCTGAAATATGATTGGAATCACTTTTGTAAAGGGAAATACAGTTCAGTGCAACATGTGCAGCGCAGGTCTGTCATATCGGCTGCATACAGTTATCATGAGAACGTCATAACCCTGTTTGGGACGTGGCTTTAAGGGTGAGACTTTTGTTTCGTAATCATATTCTCAAAAATGATATAAAAACTTGGATTTAGATTTATCAGCCAATATATCGGTTATCGGCTTAAATTATCGGTATCGCCAAAATGCTCATATCGGTGCATCCCTATCATGAATGCTTTGGAATACAGATTTAAAATTAAACTAAAAAAGTTCTAGAAGTTTAAGTTTATGGTAAAGCAAATGTTTTGAACTAAACATTTTTTATTTTTGTTTTATACAAAATATATATTGTAATTCAACATTAAAATCAGCTATAAAATCAAAGCCACATGTCTAACTAAGTTGATATCACACACACGTTGAAGTTGATATCACACACATGTTGAAGTTTACATCACACACACATGTTGAAGTTGATATCACACACGTTGAAGTTGACATCACACACATGTTGAAGTTGACATCACACACATGTTGAAGTTGACATCACACACGTTGAAGTTGACATCACACACGTTGAAGTTGACATCACACACGTTGAAGTTGACATCACACACACGTTGAAGTTGACATCACACACATGTTGAAGTTGACATCACACACATGTTGAAGTTGACATCACACACATGTTGAAGTTGACATCACACACACGTTGAAGTTGACATCACACACGTTGAAGTTGACATCACACACACGTTGAAGTTGACATCACACACATGTTGAAGTTGACATCACACACATGTTGAAGTTGACATCACACACATGTTGAAGTTGACATCACACACGTTGAAGTTGACATCACACACACGTTGAAGTTGACATCACACACACGTTGAAGTTGACATCACACACACGTTGAAGTTGACATCACACACGTTGAAGTTGACATCACACACGTTGAAGTTGACATCACACACGTTGAAGTTGACATCACACACACGTTGAAGTTGACATCACACACACGTTGAAGTTGACATCACACACGTTGAAGTTGACATCACACACGTTGAAGTTGACATCACACACGTTGAAGTTGACATCACACACACGTTGAAGTTGACATCACACACACGTTGAAGTTGACATCACACACACGTTGAAGTTGACATCACACACACGTTGAAGTTGACATCACACACACGTTGAAGTTGACATCACACACATGTTGAAGTTGACATCACACACATGTTGAAGTTGACATCACACACGTTGAAGTTGACATCACACACATGTTGAAGTTGACATCACACACACGTTGAAGTTGACATCACACACGTTGAAGTTGACATCACACACACGTTGAAGTTGACATCACACACACGTTGAAGTTGACATCACACACACGTTGAAGTTGACATCACACACACGTTGAAGTTGACATCACACACACGTTGAAGTTGACATCACACACACGTTGAAGTTGACATCACACACATGTTGAAGTTGACATCACACACATGTTGAAGTTGACATCACACACATGTTGAAGTTGACATCACACACACGTTGAAGTTGACATCACACACACGTTGAAGTTGACATCACACACGTTGAAGTTGACATCACACACGTTGAAGTTGACATCACACACACGTTGAAGTTGACATCACACACACGTTGAAGTTGACATCACACACGTTGAAGTTGACATCACACACGTTGAAGTTGACATCACACACGTTGAAGTTGACATCACACACGTTGAAGTTGACATCACACACACGTTGAAGTTGACATCACACACGTTGAAGTTGACATCACACACGTTGAAGTTGACATCACACACACGTTGAAGTTGACATCACACACACGTTGAAGTTGACATCACACACGTTGAAGTTGACATCACACACGTTGAAGTTGACATCACACACGTTGAAGTTGACATCACACACGTTGAAGTTGACATCACACACATGTTGAAGTTGACATCACACACACGTTGAAGTTGACATCACACACACGTTGAAGTTGACATCACACACGTTGAAGTTGACATCACACACGTTGAAGTTGACATCACACACGTTGAAGTTGACATCACACACGTTGAAGTTGACATCACACACATGTTGAAGTTGACATCACACACATGTTGAAGTTGACATCACACACACGTTGAAGTTGACATCACACACGTTGAAGTTGACATCACACACGTTGAAGTTGACATCACACACACGTTGAAGTTGACATCACACACACGTTGAAGTTGACATCACACACGTTGAAGTTGACATCACACACGTTGAAGTTGACATCACACACACGTTGAAGTTGACATCACACACACGTTGAAGTTGACATCACACACATGTTGAAGTTGACATCACACGTTGAAGTTGACATCACACGTTGAAGTTGACATCACACACACGTTGAAGTTGACATCACACACACGTTGAAGTTGACATCACACATATGTTGAAGTTGACATCACACACACGTTGAAGTTGACATCACACACACGTTGAAGTTGACATCACACACACGTTGAAGTTGACATCACACACATGTTGAAGTTGACATCACACACACGTTGAAGTTGACATCACACACACGTAGAAGCTGACATCACACACACGTTGAAGTTGACATCACACACACGTTGAAGTTGACATCACACACACGTTGAAGTTGACATCACACACGTTGAAGTTGACATCACACACGTTGAAGTTGACATCACACACGTTGAAGTTGATATCACACACACGTTGAAGTTGACATCACACACACGTTGAAGTTGACATCACACACGTTGAAGTTGACATCACACACGTTGAAGTTGACATCACACACGTTGAAGTTGACATCACACACGTTGAAGTTGACATCACACACACGTTGAAGTTGACATCACACACACGTTGAAGTTGACATCACACACGTTGAAGTTGACATCACACACGTTGAAGTTGACATCACACACGTTGAAGTTGACATCACACACGTGTTGAAGTTGACATCACACACACGTTGAAGTTGACATCACACACGTTGAAGTTGACATCACACACACGTTGAAGTTGACATCACACACGTTGAAGTTGACATCACACACACGTTGAAGTTGACATCACACACACGTTGAAGTTGACATCACACACACGTTGAAGTTGACATCACACACACGTTGAAGTTGACATCACACACACGTTGAAGTTGACATCACACACACGTAGAAGCTGATATCACACACATGTTGAAATCAAGACATGTCTGTCACAGAACTGTGATCTAACATGAAACCTGGAGTCTCAGAGCTTTCCATCGATACATGTTTCATCAAGACTAGAAAAAGTACCTTTTCCATGGTAATGAAATATCCAGTTTCAAATAGTTTTTCACCAGATGAATTTTGAATGATCCCTAATTTATGATGATTATTGATCACTAAAATATGCGATTGGGAATAAGTGTGTGGAGTGTCCTGCTGTTGGCACACTGACTGATAACAGATATGCAGCTGTTTATCGGCTGTTACCATATGGAAGTAAAATAATGTCAAATGTTTTTGAAACAAAAAGCCTGTTGAATTGCACTACTTGAAAAAAAATAGGCATTGCATTAACCATGCTTGCATTTTAATGCATTGTATTTTTAGGGCTTGAATTTTTATGGGCTGAAATTCAGCATGGTTGAATATTTAAGCTGTGAATATTTCAATTAAAAACATTTCAAACACATTTTCATTATTAAAAATTCAATAATCCATATTCACCTTTCATATTTCACTTTCAAAATATTCAAACTGTTTAAAAATACAACCTATAATATTCAACAGGCGATTTTCGGTCCATTTTATTTCGCTTTGCAAAATTCGCTTCCACAAATTCAGTGGTTCAAATTCGACAGTAAATTCAACGGAACTGCAGGAAAAGCAATAGATTACCGAGATACTCTCCATCTGCTGTTAGTCGACCTCACCAGCAGGGGGTGCAAAAGCGCTTGTTGTTGACGAAGACCAGCAACAGTTAGAGCAAGCCATTCATTCATAAAACTCATTTAACAGCAATGCAAGTGTATTTGTGATTATTATGACGGCGGTTTTATGTTAAATTCAGTGTCTTCACGGTTACTCTCCCTGTGTAGCCTACAAGCATCTTTCTCTACCGTGAACAAGATTATAATGTTATTCCCCGATGCGGATATACAGATCCAATATTACATTTTTGAGGTTGACATATATTTCTCTTGGTTGTTTAGTTGCCTTAACTTTATATTGTGGCGATGTGCTGCATGCAGGCTATTAGGGTTTCCCTCAAAACGTCAGGATTCCCCAGCTGGACATATAAAACGCTTAACGTATAGCTTAATGGACTAATTACAGTGATATAAAAGACCAAACTCGCAGGCAAGCAGATTGACTCAGAATAACGCGCAAAGTTTAATGCTGAGCAAAGTTTAATGCTGACATGCGCACATTTAGGGACCGTCTCTAAAGTGTATACTACTTTGGTATACACGTTTCTAACTTCAATAGCATTTGAATAGAACGACTTACAGTCATAAAACCAACTGTAAAGTGTTCATGTAGTGTCAGGCCTACTGCACACCCTTTGGATTTTTTATATTTATTCAAATAAATTAAAATTTGCTATTGAAGTTAGAAACGTGTATGCCAATGTTTTATGCAACTTTTGAGACGGTCCCTAAATGTGCGAATGTCCAATGTCAAGCCAATTTTACATTTATTAGGCTACATTTAGTCATTTATTTAGCAGACGCTTTTATCCAAAGCGATTTACAGTTAAACTAACAATAGGAGGACAACAATATGCAAGTGCTATGACTCTTCCCCAGTTTAAGCTAATGCAATACACGTAGGCATAGCCTATACTATATATATATATATATATATATATATATATATATATATATATATATATATATATATACATACTGTAGAGAGAGAGAGAGAGAAAAGAGAAGAGAAAGTGTTAGTATTGATCAAGTGTTGATTTTATGCCAGTATATCACGAAACGCTCAGCATGAAACTTTGCACGTTATATTCTTAGTCCATCTAGCCTATATAGTAGCCTACAGCCTACATCCCCAATAAGGTGCAAGTTTGGTCTTTTATATCTCTGTATTAGTCCATAAACTACGTTAAGCGTTTTGTCCCGACAGAAGGGGAATCCTCGAGTGTGAGGTATTGAGGGAAACCGATTATAATCCTGTTCATGTAGAGAAAGCTGATAACATGTAGGCTACACAGGGAAAGTAACAAGTTATTGAATGAAACATAAACACAGCTTTTGTGTCTTTATCATCTTTTCCGCATATATATTGACACAGCTCATTTTCATTTTATGAATGAATGGCTTGCTCTAACTGTTGCTGGTCTTCGTAAACAACAAGCGCTTTTGCACCCCCTGCTGGTGAGGTCGACTAACAGCAGATGGAGAGTATCTCGGTAATCTATTGCTTTTCCTGCAGTTCCGTTGAATTTACTGTCGAATTTGAACCACTGAATTTGTGGAAGCGAATTTTGCAAAGCGAAATAAAATGGACCGAAAATTTGCCTGTTGAATATTATAGGTTGTATTTTTAAACAGTTTGAATATTTTGAAGTGAAATATGAAAGGTGAATATGGGTTATTGAATTTTTAATAATGAAAATGTGTTTGAAATGTTTTTAATTGAAATATTCACAGCTTAAATATTCAACCATGTTGAATTTCAGCCCATAAAAATGCAAGCCCTAAAAATACAATGCATTAAAATGCAAGCATGGTTAATGCAATGCCTATTTTTTTTCAAGTAGTGCAATTCAACAGGCTTTTTGTTTCAAAAACATTTGACATTATTTTACTTCCATATTACCAGTCCAATCCCAGTCCTGCTCTGTAGAAGAGACGCATGCAGCATTTAGATGCATTTACACTGGAATCACGGTTGCATACATAGAATTAAAATTGTAAATGTAGAAATATGAAATTGTTTGAATTTTTTTTGTTTGTTTGTTCCAAACATGTATTCATTGAGGAATTAAGCGAGTCTCAAATCACACAGTCTCTGAGTATGATCTGCTGTGTGATCACAGTAGGAGAAGATCTACCCGGGAAGTAGAGGTCCTCTCAGTTATTGTCCGCCTACTGTTTAATGCACACTCACATGTATGCTTGCATATAATGGCAGGTATCTTTCTCTTCACTTGCGCTCACTCGTTTCCAAAGTCATCTGAACTGTTGAATTGTCAGTAAAACTGAAAATGTTGAGAAAATCCCATAAATTGATTTTATAAATTGAAGTTGATTCACTAAAACTGTTTTGTTTGAAGTCAAATAAAGCCAGAAAGTAGTAAAACAAAGCAATTGCTTAATTTGTTCATGCTGCAATGCACTCTGGGAGTCCGCATAGCACTTGTGGCTGGGAATAAGTCCAGTATACTCGAATGCTTTGATTACTGAGACTTGTTAGTTTTAAGTTAAGCCGCTTTCCATTGTTCTGTAACTGCAGTTTAAGCAGCTTAAGTTATTCCAGCATAAACAATGACCACAGCGCATTTATTTAGTTTTAATATCTTGCAATTGTCAGTGTAACTGTAAGGCTTTAAACTTCAGTCGAGTCCCAATATAGGCCTACACGTATAGGCTAAATCATCATCTTCACAGCATGGGAAATGAGTTTGGAATAACTGCTGTGCGGCACAGCCTTTATATTGTACAACAGACGAATTAAATTAAGCAGAATAACTTTTTATATATTTGGTTGACTGTGTTTTATTTTAATAATGAACAGGCTGCGATGTCAAGTTAGCAATGCCAGAAGTGAACTGATAATAGCCTATGTTGTGAGAGCGAGCGATGCGTCGGCGCCATCACTTGGAGTTGTTGCTCAGCAGGGGAAATAACTTCGTTATTCGTTACTCTGTCATTCGAAACAGTAAACATTTATATTTTTATTTGTGTACATTCAAAATGATTACAAAATGTCATGCCTTTCAAAAATAAAGAAAACAACATGATTTCTACTTTAGTGCGTCTCAGTCTCCTTGAACATCTTTCTGGCGCACACCAAAAATGAACCAAAATAGAGTGAATAGCCTTCGGACGCGCCTACTTTTCAAAGTCAACATTTAGATTATTTGAAGTAAAATGTATTATATAGTCACTTAGGAATAAAACTCAGCGTGGTTCATGATAAAAAAATAAAAAACTTTACAGTTCGGAAAATATGAAAATAGCAAACCCCTGGCACTTGAGAACTCTGGTCTACAAAGAAGAAAGCCCCGTCTAGTCTATTCCCCGTACGGGTTGTGTCGAGCCATTCGTTAGTCTCGTTGATGGAAAACATGAAAAAGTTGCAATAAACGCGTTAAGAATCCACACAACGGAGGACTCTTATTCTGCAGTGCAGAACTGAGGAAGAACTGATGACGGGACAGTTTGATCTTCGGCTGACAAATCAGAGGAAAGGGGCGTTTCATTCCCGCCCACGTGTAGAAATCGAATTTTCCAGCTGTTTATTAATTTTGCTACCTCAGAACGAAAAACAAAAAATCAAGCTGAATTCTTGTCTTTCGTTTTTTCGGAAAAAATGAAAAATCGAAAAAGGAACTGTTTTCTCATTTTTCTACTTTCAATATTAAATCAAAAAACGATTGAACGAATGATACACGGATTATGATTATTTTTGTTTTATGTTCCCTTAGGTGCGATTATAGTATTACTATAGGTTTTTGGACAAAAAAAGTTCAAATATTAGTGATCTATGACCTTTTCTCACCTTTTCGTACCGTGACGTCGCTTCTTACCATGGATCCCCAATGAGCTGTAATCAGAGCTTGATTAAATAAATGCTTTGTTTATAATGGGGAGGACGTCTTAAGCTATGAAACTTGCAGGAAGTTTTAATGGTACAAAGACCTCTTATATACCTTAAGATCAAGGCAAATTAGGTTTCTCATGTCATGACCCCTTTAAGCTTTATAAACACTCTTGGTTTTAGAGTCTTAAGTTTGTCCATTGTCTTCAATATTCTAAACTCTAAAAGACACAGAGTCCCTTTAGCTAAGAGGAAATGACCCTGTTGGTCTTAGCTCGAGCAGTGCTCTGATATTCCCATCCTGATTGTGTATGGTCTTTGTAAAGGCATTTATAGATCATGTGGGATGACCGCGGTGATCAGTGCTGCCATGTAATGATGGAGTAGCTGAAGAGCGCAGAGAATCAGAGTTGGCGGGTTTAAAACACGCAGATTCATCCACTTTTCCCCAAAGACATGAAAGTAAGTGGCCGGTGAAGAAGAATAAAAAGTAAAACTAACTGTTTAGTTCCCTATACAGTGCATATCTGACATGAGTAACACACGGCGTGAAATTAGAAACCGCTTCCATGAACATCAGCGTGGATTTATTTTCCAGACTGAACATGATTTTGTGCTAGCATCCGGCCCACGTGTGTTTGAGTGAAGCGCTGCTGGAATAAAGCCTGCACAGCTGTGATGTGTGACGAGCACTAGCGTCTCTGGCTCAGCGCCGGTGTGGCTAGTGTCAGTTCACCCAATGATGAACGCCACCATTTACTCAACCTCATGTCCTTCCTAACCCATGTGACCGTCCTGCATCTCCGGGACACGTGTGAAGAGAGCCTGTTTGAGTGAGTCTGGGAGATCTCTGTCCCTCCAGTGAAGCTCGTGAAGCTTCCAAACGTTCACGGAGAATCATGAATCGAGCAGTTTGATCCAGGGGGAGACACGATTGCTTCAAACGAGGAGCAGATTTGATTTCGGCTCATGGATCAGTGAACAGTGTTTGCCGCTTTCTAAATTTGGTCACAGAAGCACTGTTTATATAAAGAGGTCAATAGCGCTGCTGTAACAGCGGTCATCAACTGATCTGAGTATTGGTCAGCAGGGCCGACGCACACTGTCTGTCCTCACTGCTGTGTGTGTGTGTGTGTGTGTGTGTCCGCAGCTCTGCGCTTCACAGCACGGGTCAGTACGGCTCTCCTCTCCCCTCGGTGCTGGTCGACTGTGACGACGATAAAGAGAACATCCCCAGCGAGTCCGACTACGAGGACCTGCCCAGCATGTACAGGGATGAAGAGCAGGACGAGGAGGAGGAGGAGGACGACGACTCTCTCTTCACCAGTGAGTCCTGAAGCTCAAGCAGTGTGTGTGTGTGTGAGAGACACGAGCTGTCGTAGCTGAGGTCATTGAGTCTGACTAGGGGGATTTACATCGTAGTTTATATACATTTCAAGGGGCAGGGATTTACTTAGAGATGACATGCAAGTGAAGTACAGGAGTCAGCTGATCTCAGACCTGATCTCATCGGCATAACAGTGCCGTTCAGATGCATGGATGCTAATCAAGCCTGCCGGTATCACACATACCTTCACATTAGCATAGCTTAACTTGGGTTGCTTAACTTAATCTTCTTTGAATCTCATCATCTATGCCTCAAAATGTAAAACAGTGTGAAGAAGAAGAACTTGACAAAAAACATGACAAAAACATGTCAATCACAATCCAGACCACAAACCGCAGCACTTATACTGAACAGAATGATATTGTGCGCTGAACGCTGATGCAGTTATCGTGCGTGTGCATGTGTGTGTGTGTGTGTTTGCAGGCACGCTGGCGCTGAAGATCTTGAGGAAGGACTCTCTGGCAGTGAAGCTCAGTAACAGGCCGTCTCAGAGAGAACTGCAGGAGAAGAACATCTTACCTGTGCAGACGGACGAGGAGCGCCTGCAGTCCAGACAGCTCATCGGCACCAAACTCACACGGTACACACACACACACACACACACACTCACACACTCACACACACTCACACACACACACACACACACACACACACACACACACACACACACACACACACACACACACACACACACTATGTTGTGACGTCACAGGGTTTTTCCTGGGTCAAAACTGAACCCTACCCATGGCACCTGTCAACTCTTCACAAATGAATGCTAAGAGATAGTAATATTAAAGTCCCCCTGTAGTCCATCATTGTATCTCTTAAAACTCCTCTTTGATCACCAAAATTACATTTAAAAAATTTTTCCTTAGAAAAAAAATTTCTTCATGTCTTAAAATATCTTTGCAACGATGTTTGTGGGATGGAAGGAAGAAGACAGGGTCGGCGTACTGAGGATCGTGGGTTTTTATTGTTTCTCTCTGATCAGAATCCACATAAAGCGTGCGCACACTGCAGGAAAGCCTCTCTGAAACATCACGCTAGCAGCTCTAGCAGTAACAGCTCCTCGCTGAGCCACGCCCCCTCGCCACAAGCGTCACCGTAACTTGGCACTCACCTCATTTAGTATGCGCGGTTCTATGAATATGCAAATGTGCCCCGCCTCCACTCACTCACTCAGCTCAGAGATCCACTGGTTGACGATCACACGTTGATCTGATTGGTTACAAGGTAGTTTGTGACGTCAGAAACACCAGCGATTTCAAAGCGTGTTTTTGAGACTGTCTTTGGTTCACTGCAGTTTTAAGGAGGAAATACTCAGCAATGCTGTCGACTTATGAATTTACGCATGGTTTGTCTTAAAGCAGATTAAAAACACCACATAGACACATAAACAACATTAAAAGCTGGATTTTTAACTAATGGACTTTAACTAATCTCATTTATTCGTTTAATAAAAAGTAATCACTGTCAGGACAGATCATAAAACAGAGTGCTTAGAACTATTAAAACTCATGTATGATTACCATGTAAACAGTCACTGAGTGACTGATATGAAAAGTTAGTAATAAAATGAACAACAAAGTAACATGTTCCATATGATAAGTGGCATTAATGATGGTCATCACTGTCAATCTGATTCAATCTCACATTTAAATACGGCTGTGAATGCAGAAGATGTGTGGTTGTAATCAATGAAGCTGTGCAATGAAATATTAAATATTACCCTCTCCGTCATCGTATTGAAACTTCCTTTCCTTTTAAACTCTTGTGTATATATCTTTTTGTATATTACGCATTTGAGTTTCAAACGCATGTGCTTGTCGGAGCTGAATGTGTGTGTGTGTGTGTTCAACAGGAGACTGAGCCAGAGACCCACGGCTGAAGAGCTGGAGCAGAGGAACATCCTCAAACGTGAGTCACGTTCACTAGATCACAGAGAGATACTGACGCCGTGTGCTAACCAGACGCGCTGAGACCAGATTCCAGCGGCAACAGTGTGTCTGTCCACTCCAGACACGACAAAATCAATCACACATCTCAGCCAATCAGAGGAGCCTGTGGGTGGAGTCTCTCTGCAAGCGCACTGCACTCACAACCAATTCAATCATAAATCACAGCCAATCAGAAGAGTGTGTGGAACAGAAGTGTTGTTGCGTCTGATCAGGACACGGTGTTCCAGTGTGTTTTCCTCTGTTTATCCTCTGACCGGTTTCTGTCCCACAGCTCGTAATGAGCAGGAGCAGATGGAGGAGAAGAGAGAGATCCGACGCCGACTCTCACGCAAGGTATGATGGGTGCCCGAGTGAGTGTGTGTGTGTGTGTGTGTCTCTCTCACTCAGTGTGTGGATGTGTTTCAGCTGAGTCAGAGGCCCACGGTGGAGGAGTTACGGCGAGCCAAGATCCTCATCCGCTTCAATGATTACGTGGAGGTGTCGGACGCTCAGGACTACGACCGGCGCACAGACAAGCCCTGGACGAGGCTCACCGCGGCCGACAAGGCGAGTTCCCCCGCGCCGTGAACAGAGCAGCGCTGTAGTGGTGGAAATTTTGATTCTTTCCAGAGACTCGTTCATTTTCAGTTCGTTCACCAAAATGATTCGTTCACTGATTCGTTCAGTGACAATTTCTTCCTATTACATAAATACTGCAGCAGGTGGCGAAAAAGAGTGTATTTTATGCTGTGTTTTAACGAACGTATTTACGTGTTACAAAAAAAACTGATTTGGCTTTGTTAAAATTTGTGCCTTATTTACTAAATTAATAAAATAAGTCTAAATAAGAGGTTCAGCTGACCAAACCAAGGTTTTCTTGCATAATTAACATTTTAATTGTTTGGTCAGATTATATTAAACGTTGAGTTATGTTCTGTATGTTAAATATGATAAACAATTATATGCACACCTATAACTGCGCTTTGAATGAGATTGAATCACATGCTAATGACCGATCTACCCAGTAGGCCTACTCATTCAAGAACCAAATGTGCAGTTTGATCAATTCGTTCACGAACGAGATCTCTCTCTCTCGTTCAGACTCGAAACAGAGCGATCTCGGTCATGATGGGCGTATTCGTTCAGTAGATCCAACCAATTACATGCCCCTTCACAGCACGAACTGAAATGATATTTGCTGACGTTACGCAAACGAGTCCTATTTACTTTATTATCATATTTTTTGGTTTGGTTTAGTTTTTAGAGAAGTGCATATGACATGAATAAAACGTAATGAATTCATTTTTGATAATACAAAATGAACACAAGTAGTCAAGTAAATTGTTCAAAGTGCAAAATACCACAAAACTAAGTCTAAAACACACAAACAAAAGAAAAGAAAAGCAGGTAAAGAGAAGTGTAAATTTAAATCAAGTTAACAGTCAAGTGCCCCCCCGCCCACTTAGCTCAAACCAAGTACAAAATGACCATGTTAATTTGTCTTTGTTATATTTAACCATGCTTGCGTTATTAAACTGTTTTCATTACAATGGTAAAGTGTAAATTTCCTTCTTTGATGCAAATATGCTGACTACACAAACCCAGCTCTATCGGTTCGCCATCATTATCGTTCAAACAACTGGTTCTTTTCGTTCACGAACGACATGTACCAGTTCGTTCACGAGAAGATCTCTCTCTCTCTCTCGTTCAGACTCAAAACAAAAGCAACTCGGTCACAGTCAGTGAAGGGCGTATTCGTTCACTACATCCAACAAATCACATGCTTCGTCACATCTCATACTCGAAGGCTATTGCCTCGAGGTTTAGTCATTCTTGACAGGTTGAGAACGCAAGCTACCCGGTTCACTGAGCTGCGTGTGCGCTGCTAATAGCGCCGTGTGAACGAGAAATATGAGTCAATGGAGTACGTGAACGAGAACGATTCGTTCACCTAAAAGATTCGTTCAAAAAGAACGATTCGTTCACGAACGTAACATCACTAGAGCGCTGACGGCTGAGAACGGGCCAGGATCATGTGGTGGTCGTAGCGAGTTCGTATTGACCCGTAATGGTGACGGGTGTGATGAGTTAATACGGTGTTTGGCGTTTTAAGCCCCCAGCGGCGCCTTCAGGCAGCGAGAGGATGGGTAGGGCTAAGGTTGAGGATGGGGTTAGCCATTGGGGGCTTAAAACACCATCGAGCAATTAATGCCGTCGCCTCACCATTTTAAAGAGGGCCTTGCTTTGGCTGCTGCACACTCTTCAGTCATCTTGGACTGATGCAATGTGTGGCCGGTTTGGTGCCTAATTGAAATTTCAGCATTAAAATCTTGAGACACTGGCTGTTTACATGCACACCGTTTGTTTCAGTCGGACTGAAAACTCTCAGCGTGTGCAGAGAATGAGTTCGAGACGCATGTAAAGATAGCAGATCATGTGGAGCAGCGTTCACTGAGACGCACGTGAACTACACGCATGCTAATAAAGCGCAGATTCATATTCAGTATTCAACACAGTGAGTCTCTGTGTGCTGTGGTTTTAAACGCTCTCAGAAAGCGCTCTGTTGATGCGGTTCAGGTTCTCCTCTCGACACGGGGAATGCAGTCCAGGGTTTTTGCAATCGAGTTATTGAATTGAATAAGGATCAATAAATAATAAATATTATTAATAATGAATCGTGGCTGTCATGATTCTGGTTAAATGCAGTGCAACCGAATACAGTTCAGAAAAACACACTAGCAGAAGCTAATCCTGTGGTGTGGACTTCAAGAAAGAGCTCACGAACCGACCCGGGTTATCAAATAAACGTCCTCTCGGCTTCAGACGGAGAAACTTTGATCACAGGTCCGGCGATCGCAGGTGTTTCAGGAGAGACTTTCAGTGGGTGCATCTCTAGTTTTCATGCCAGAGCAACCAGACAGAACACAGCATAGAGCAGACACTAGCAGAGATGCTAGCGGATAAACACCCCTGTTCCAGCTTTATGACTGAAGCGGAGCGAGATTATTCACGGCCCAGATGATGTCACTCCATGAGTGTTACATGGTCTGCTTTTTGTAACAGAATGACGATCATCTGGCATCAAGGCGCCACTGAAACGAGGAATAATACGGAAGTGAATCAGACTGACAGGATAATAGTGAGCACATGACAAACAAGAGTTGGGGTCACACCTGTTCACATCTGAACCCTGAGCTTGTGTTACGCAACGACACGCTGTTATATAAGGCATCCTCCCAGCATGCACCACTACAGGGATTCGACATGCGCTCGAACACTGAACCTGCGCTAGCTCCAGCTCAGCAAACCGTTACTAGCATCACTAGCGTGAGTTCACGGCCTCTATAAGAGGAGGGGCTTGTGGGAATCCTCACTTGTGTGAGTGGATGTGACTGTAAATTAAGTGTGTGTGTTTGTGTGTGTGTTTGCTACAGGCCGCCATCAGGAAGGAGCTGAATGATTTCAAGAGCAATGAGATGGAGGTGCACGAGTCCAGCCGGCATCTGACCAGGTGAACACACTCTCTCACACACACACACACACACACACACACATACACACACACACACACACACACACACACACACACACACACACACTCACACACACACTCACACACACACACTCTCACACACCAGACACTCTCTCTCTCTCTCTCTCTCTCTCTCTCTTCTAATGAGTTTTCTAATGTCATCATAGCCACTCAACATCACTGTATAACTATGGCTGGGCAATAGACAATAACCATAATTATCGCAATATAATTTTCCTCTATATAACAATAACAAGAGTTTGATATAATGTTTACTGGCGGCTCGGCCTCGGTCACATGACCTGTGAACCAGTGAACAACACGTGTGTGTCAGAGAGCTAAGCAGACAGGAGGAACAGGCCTCTCGTTCACCACGGCTTCACTGTAGTGACACTGACGGCACCGTGGTATTGTGGCAGACATACGGGATATTCATATCGAATTTATTATGCAGGGTTTCCGCGGATCCTTAAAGTATTTTATATAACAGTTAAATGAACAATAAATGAACATGGTGCATTACATTTTAGAAACAATGTTGTTTGTTTTCCCTCTATTTCGCCGATGAAGCCGTAGCAGAGTCTCAGTGCAACAGACGGCGACGATTTGACTGAAATCCACGTTTTGAACGAATCAATTTAATGATTCAATTAATCACTTTCTTCTTTCCTGAATGAATCAACCGTTTGAACGAATCGGTTGAATGAATGATGACTCCCTCGACTCACTTAGTAAGACCTACTGGCGGTTTTAGTTTCACCTTTAAAGTACCCTTTAATTAGAACGTTAAAATTAGAAATCAGTTCATATTTAAATATTGAATTAAAAAATAATAATAATAATTGTAAATGCAGTGTAAATATATTAATGCCAGATCTGAGGCCGCTTCTGTGTCACCTCTGCACTGCAAAGATTTTGATTTATGATTTAATTTGACTGGTAACAGTGGTATTATTGTGTTATTATTATTCTAATAGAATTTAATTTGAATGTTAGAATTTGACAGAAAGGTGATGCATACATCTACAAATGTCCATATATAGGTGAAAATGCCCCTGGAAATCAATTTGAGGTGGCAAATAATTACCCCTTAATAAAAAATGTAATATTACTGCTGTGAACTGACCACTGCATAGCATATGAGAAATATGAATATCTGTCAGCAACAGGCCTAAACCAGCCATGGCACAGAAACACCACCAGTAAAACATCATCTAAATATTATCCACAAAACTTGAGACAAGTCGAGTCAATATTGCACACCCCTAATGCACGGTATTAATTTAGATCTCTTCGGCTCTTAAAAAGCCTTACATTTTACTGCAAATATAAGTTTCAATTTTACTTATATCACACAACTCTGACTTTATATCTCGCAACTGTGACTTTATATCTCGCAACTGTGACTGTATATCTCGCAATTCTGACTTTATATCACACAATTCTGACTTTATATCTCGCAACTCTGACTTTATATCTCGCAACTGTGACTGTATATCTCGCAATTCTGACTTTATATCACACAATTCTGACTTTATATCTCGCAACTCTGACTTTATATCTCGCAACTCTGACTTTATATCTCGCAATTCTGACTTTATATCTCGCAATTCTGACTTTATATCTCACAACTCTGACTTTATATCTCGCAATTCTGACTTTATATCTCACAATTCTGACTTTATCTCGCAACTCTGACTTTATATCTCGCAATTCTGACTTTATATCTCACAAGTCTGACTTTATATCTCGCAATTCTGACTTTATATCTCACAATTCTGACTTTATATCTCGCAATTCTGACTTTATATCTCACAATTCTGACTTTATATCTCGCAATTCTGACTTTATATCTCACAATTCTGACTTTATATCTCGCAATTCTGACTTTATATCTCACAATTCTGACTTTATATCTCACAATTCTGACTTTATATCTCACAATTCTGACTTTATATCTCACAACTCTGACTTTATATCTCGCAATTCTGACTTTATATCTCACAATTCTGACTTTATATCTCGCAATTCTGACTTTATATCTCACAATTCTGACTTTATATCTCGCAATTCTGACTTTATATCTCGCAACTCTGACTTTATATCTCGCAATTCTGACTTTATATCTCGCAACTCTGACTTTATATCTCGCAATTCTGACTTTATATCTCGCAACTCTGACTTTATATCTCGCAATTCTGACTTTATATCTGGCAATTCTGACTTTATATCTCGCAACTCTGACTTTATATCTCGCAATTCTGACTTTATATCTGGCAATTCTGACTTTATATCTCGCAACTCTGACTTTATAACTCACAATTCTGACTTTATATCTCGCAATTCTGACTTTATATCTCGCAACTCTGACTTTATATCTCGCAATTCTGACTTTATATCTCACAATTCTGACTTTATATCTCACAACTCTGACTTTATATCTCGCAATTCTGACTTTATATCTCACAATTCTGACTTTATATCTCGCAATTCTGACTTTATATCTCACAATTCTGACTTTATATCTCGCAATTCTGACTTTATATCTCGCAACTCTGACTTTATATCTCGCAATTCTGACTTTATATCTCGCAATTCTGACTTTATATCTCGCAACTCTGACTTTATATCTCGCAATTCTGACTTTATATCTCGCAACTCTGACTTTATATCTCGCAATTCTGACTTTATATCTCGCAATTCTGACTTTATATCTCACAATTCTGACTTTATATCTCGCAATTCTGACTTTATATCTCGCAATTCTGACTTTATATCTCGCAATTCTGACTTTATATCTCGCAATTCTGACTTTATATCTCGCAATTCTGACTTTATATCTCGCAATTCTGACTTTATATCTCGCAATTCTGACTTTATATCTCGCAATTCTGACTTTATATCTCGCAACTCTGACTTTATATCTCACAATTCTGACTTTATATCTCACAATTCTGACTTTATATCTCACAATTCTGACTTTATATCTCGCAATTCTGACTTTATATCTCACAATTCTGACTTTATATCTCACAATTCTGACTTTATATCTCGCAATTCTGACTTTATATCTCGCAATTCTGACTTTATATCTCGCAATTCTGACTTTATATCTCGCAATTCTGACTTTATGTCTCGCAATTCTGACTTTATATCTCGCAATTCTGACTTTATATCACGCAATTCTGACTTTATATCACGCAATTCTGACTTTATATCTCACAATTCTGACTTTATATCACGCAATTCTGACTTTATATCTCACAACTCTGACTTTATATCTCACAATTCTGAGATAAAAAGTCGCAATTACCTTTTTTATTGTTTCTGTGGTGGAAACGAGCTTCCATAAATATGTGCGTTGTTGTGAAATGCTCAAATCAACATCAGTTTGAATGAGAGCCGTCATTTAGCTTTTCTCCGCTAAGTTCTTTGAGCGCGTAACGTTTGGTATCAGTAGTTTAGTGTGAGGATCAACCTCTCGACACAGCGCCAGTTCCTGAGGGATTCGTGCCGTTAACGCGGTTAAACAGAAAACACTACTGGCAGAAATGAACTTGTTCTCTTTGACAACTCTCTGTGAATTCTATATTCCTGATCTGAACTGAATGACCAGTCATTGAACACAGTGAGTTTAAGCGGGTGAAGGTGTGTGTGACGCTGATGTGTGTGTGTGTGTGTGTGTGCAGGTTCCACCGGCCGTAGAGACGAGCGATGATGATGAAGCTTGTGTGACTCTCACCTTCACGGATTCTCAGATCTGGGAAACGCTCCGAGACGCACGTCACCATCCACAGGGAAAACATTCAGGAACATTCCTCCCTCTGACTGAAGCTTGCCGTGTGTCCAGTTATCTTAGACCGTTTTTATACCGTCTGCATTCCTTCTGTTCTCACTCTGATGAAGTCGTCATGATGTCTGTCAGCACAATGACTTGATTGTGAATTTATTTTTGTGTTTTTTTATTCATTTTGATTTTTGTATTTATTTATTTGCATTTTAACATCCTTTTAACTGTTTATTGTAGAATCAAACACTAGAAAATGTGTTTCCAGGCTTCAAGCGCAGTGACGCATCCGTTCACCTTTAATAAAGGAAACGAGCAGTTTCATAGTGACCGACGGCCGGTTCGTGTGTGTGACAGTCACAGTGTGTGTGTTTAATGCTGATGGACAGCCGGTTCAGGTGTGTGTGTGTGTGTGTGAGAGAGAGAGAGTGTGGTTGTGTGTGACAGTCACAGTGTGTGTGTGTGTGTGTGTGTTTAATGCTGATGGACGGCCGGTTCAGGTGTGTGTGTGTGTGAGAGAGAGAGAGTGTGGTTGTCTGTGACAGTCACAGTGTGTGTGTGTGTGTGTGTGTGTGTGTGTGTGTGTGTGTGTGTGTGTGTGTGTGTGTGTGTGTGTGTGTGTGTGTGTGTGTGTGTGTGTGTGTGTGTGTGTGTGTGTGTGTTTAATGCTGATGGACGGCCGGTTCAGGTGTGTGTGTGTGAGAGAGAGAGTGTGGTTGTGTGTGACAGTCTCAGTGTGTGTGTATGTTTAATGCTGATGGACGGCCGGTTCAGGTGTGTGTGTGAGAGAGAGAGAGAGAGAGAGTGTGGTTGTGTGTGTGTGTGTGTGTGTGTGTGTGACGGACGGCCGGTTCAGGTGTGTGTGAGAGAGAGTGTGGTTGTGTGTGTGTGTGAGAGACGGACAGCCGGTTCAGATGTGTGTGTGAGAGAGAGAGAGAGAGAGAGAGAGAGAGAGAGAGAGAGAGTGTGTGTGTGTGTGTGTGTGTGTGTGTGTGTGTGTGTGACGGACGGCCGGTTCAGATGTGTGTGTGTGAGAGAGAGAGAGAGAGAGAGAGAGAGTGTGGTTGTGTGTGTGTGTGTGACGGACGGCCGGTTCAGATGTGTGTGTCAGAGAGAGAGAGAGCGAGAGTGTGGTTGTGTGTGTGTGTGTGACGGACGGCCGGTTCAGATGTGTGTCACACACTGCAGAAACAGCTGCTCTTCCTTCAGTACTTGTTGTTTTCCAGTGCAGTCCTACAGTAAGACCAAGGGCCTCGACATGCTAAATGACTTCAGACAGCAAGTCTTGTTTTCTAAAATAAAGAAAGTGTTTTCGCTGCTAAAACGAAAGCGATGTCTGTCCGTAAGGTTCGAATAATCCTGGTTTTCCCATTGGCAGATATTTGTGCTTAAACTTCACTTAAGTTTGATCTTTCTTTCAGAAAACAAGACTTCCCCCTCGAGAGAGTGTAATAGTGCGAGGCTCTGGCATGATTGCTCTGAGATCCTGCATGCGCGTTCACAGCCGCGGTGTTCCTGATGTGTGTGTGTGTGTGTGTGTGTGAGCCCTGAGGTGGGCAAGCCGAAGTCCTGAAGGGACTGAATGCCTCTGGGAAGTCGAATCCAGCTGGACCTCGTCTGCAGCGAGTCGGAGGAATCCTACAGGAACCGCACGGAGTTTGATGAACACACACCCGTCACCGGACTGAGCCCACGTGGAAAGAGTGGACTTTTTTTAAGGAAGCCAATCATCTTTTTAACAGTGGTGTGATTTTGAAGACTTTGTAGAAATTGCATGACTTTATACGAGGGTGTGACGCCCCGTCCTGACCAGCGTCATGTGACCAGCTGTCCGCGGGAGTCATGATTCAGCAATAAAACTGACCTTATTTACAGCGACTGTGTGTGTGTACTCGTCTGCCTATCTGACAGGGGCCTCACCAGCGGGACCGCCCGGCGCAGAGGGGACATGTTCAGGTCCCCTGTTGGTCATGCTTTAAAACAGGCTGTCAAACTCAGTTCCTGGAGGGCCACAGCCCTGCAGAGTTTAGCTTCAGCCCTAATTAAACACACCTGACCAGCTAATCAAGTCCTTCAGGCTTATTTGAAAACTGCAGGTGTGTGTGTGTGTGTGTGTGTGTGTGTTGAAGCAGGGTTGGAACTAAACTCTGTAGGGCTGTGGCCCTCCAGGAACTGAGTTTGACACCTGTGCGTAAAACATGTCTAAATCAAGTTAAAAACACCGCTGACATAATCACATGCAAATAAGTCGGATAGAAAACGTGTCTGTGTATTTTTGCAATGTTGTAAGTATTTATTTGTGTAACTTTCTTGTAGAAAATATTTTCCTAACAAAAAATGCACGATATTTGATTTAAAAAAACAACAGACTCGTGTACATGCAGAAGTGCTGACCCAGAAAGAGGAGCACAAGAACATTACAAATCTAAAACTGAAGGCGGTGTCTCCCTTCAAGCCTGTTATTCAACACCGTCACACTAGTCTCAACCTTGTCACGTTCATATTTTGGGGAAAAAATAGGGAAGAGGATTAAAAATGAAGGCATTTCTTGCTGATTACCGCCTGACATGACAAAACAGGATTTATTTTTTTAGGTTTGATAATGATGAGGTATTTAGAAATACCAGGAATGACCCAACTACAAATTAGCAAAGGTTTTGCAACACTAGCAATAGTTTAACCATGGCATTTGTAGTAAAACTGAGGTTATACAAAAACAATCCACTAAAAGAGGTGGTGACTACACTTTTCCTGAAATAAAACTGTTACTAACACAGTTACTGTGGTAAGTGTTGTTACTATGTTACAAATACCACAGTAAGTGTGGTGGTTAATGTGTTCAATCTAATACCCCAGTAAATCACGATCCCTATCGCAGTGATATCTGAATTCATTCATCCCGATGGACAGACGTAACTCGCTCTCGGTACAACGCTACTGAGACTCTGTGACATCACGCGTCTCTCTCGCGGCCACTGTGACGTCACAGGATGAACAGCGCAGACTCGAGCCGGTCGAATGCTCCACCAGTGAGTTGTACAACAAGAAATGCGTCCACCACCAATAGTTGTGTATGACCCGGACTTTCCGGTATGTGAAAATTTGATAGATCGAGATAAACCGATCAATCCGGAGAAATTTATTGATCCAGACCCGCTTTTATTATTTGCTTATTTGAATGCCCTGCCACCATCGAAAGAAGGCGTTTTCGACAGCTCAAATCCCTTAAACTACCGCCCAATCGATAACCCGAACCCCAGCTATTTCCCGTTCCCGTGGGGCGAGGAGCGATGGAAAGAGTGGATGCAGACTCCCATGTCCAAGTCTGCGGACCGAAAGGAGGTGACCTTTCTGGACCAGCCCGGCTCGCGATATTTTAAGAATCGCCCGTACTATGGCGGGCCGCTGCGAAGTTGCCTCAAAAAACCACCGCATCCATTGCACCGCAACGATGATCACCTCACGCCTAACGTTTTTCACAACGAGTGGCGTGAGTATGTGAGGAACACGGTTAAAAAGCCCAAACCCACGTTCAGGTCAGCCCTGTTCCAGGCGCTGGAGACCCGCCCGAAGGCCCGTAAAGAGGCGGTTGTGGAGCCGGCCTCCGAGTCCCAGGAGGAAGCTCCGGTGAAGCGTGTCCAGTGGTGCGACATTGATAATGCGGACCTAAAACCTGTTGCCGAGCTCGGCTGGGGACAGCAGCTCGACCCGGTGCGATATTTGCAGCAGGTCCAGCAGACCCGGGCCGAACTGCTCGTTAAACCTGGACCCGGGTACACGCAAAGAGCTGCGGCCTGGGTCAAAACACGAGTCCTAAGACTGCCAACCCGCCCTCCTGCAGCCTCACCCTTCAAGAGCTGCCTGAAGAGGACCAGCAGACCCAAGCAAGAGCAGATCGACGAGCCAGCGGACACACACACACTCACACACACTCCTCCTGCAGCCTCACCCTTCAAGAGCTGCCAGATCGACTCTGCCATCGACCAGCCGAGCCTCACACACACTCCTCCTCCAGATGTGCCCTCGACGACGCTGAAACACTGCGATATCTCCCGCTCGATGTTTAGGCCTACAGGTAACGTTAAGGTTACGTTAATGAATTAGTTAATAAGGGAAAACAAGACATGAAATGTGTTTAAATGTTGCGAGTGTTGACATGAGATAACCGAATTGTAATTGTGTTTGTAAACGTAATATAGGCGATTACGTTATTAGCCTATCGTTAAGTTAGCTTACATGCTAACGTCGCTAATAAGCGTGTTTACGTCTGAAGCTAATGGGGGGATTTAGTTTCTAGTTAAACGCAAAGTTAGTCTGTAAAGGACTTTTCCACACTGTAAGACAGACAGTAAGGCTTGTTGCATACCGTTATGTTGTGTATGCTCGTTAACGCTTCACTGAAGCTAGGCTTTATCATAGGCCACTCATACTGACCCGAGTGAAGTACTCATGACGGTTATGGCTGTCAGTGAACGTGTAATCGACGTCTAAACAGCCCAAGTATAGTCATCTAGAACATGGACATCAAGAAATGAAACCAAACACTGTTGTAATCACTGTTGACTTGGTTTACTCATACATCTCGCAAGTTATTTAGGCAAAAACGACATGTAATCAAATCCATGTTTATTTCGGCTAGAATAATGTTACTCAGCCTATATTGGGTCTATAATTAACATAGAAATTACGGCTCTATCTATCTATCTATCTATCTATCTATCTATGGCAACAAATACATATCCCATGCTCACTGATGTGTTTCTGTCTTTTAGGCTGTGATGAGAAGTACGGGTTGCACTTTTCTTTATGTAATAATTGCCAGATATGTTGATTTCAGATATGGGGAAAGCAGTTCAGATTAGGGTGGTGAGGAGGAGCAGGTCTGGCCCTGCAGAGCCGTCTTCCCCGGCCCTGCGACCCCTACATGCCAACCACGAGCCTTCTCCATCCCTCTGCTGGCGCTCTGGAGTAACAACCTCACACTTGCAGAGGTCAGAGGTCACACAGTGTGCAGAGGTCAGTCAGTTTGAAGGCTTGTCTGTGTGAACTGAACATTTCAGTTACTTTCATTTACTTACATTTGTCGGAAGTGTCATCATTCACATGCGTGTTGAAAGAGATGAGCCTTTCACTGTAAACACATGTATGATGCGAAAACAAAACCATCGAGCGAAATACCGGAACATGGCTGTGAACGACTTTTGCAGATTATGTGAAGTAAATCTACGCATCCACGGTACAATCAGCGTCTACGTCACAGCTCTCAGACCGCCCTCTGTTCGTTGATTGGCCGGCTGTTTTCAGGCCGGAGGAAAACAGGGAGATAGGTCGCTATCTCAGACTGAGTACAGAAGCGAACTGAAATTGAGCGGAAGTACGAAGTCTGACGCAGTCAGGCTAATGGAGCGAGCCCAACAGAAACAGACCGAGAAGTAAGTGTCTTGAATACTGAACACATTCTCGAAATCATACTCTAGATCTAATATTATCACACAGAATCAATGTTGATGCCGTTGAAATTCTGCAGCAGAGCGATGACGTCTCAGATCATTATCTAGTCTCGTGTAAACTTCATTTAGCCAAGGCTGCAAAGTAGGGCTGCACGATATGAGGAAAAGCTGCGATGTGCGATAACATTGTTTAATATTGCGATGACGATATGACTTGCGATAAATATTAAAATGTGAATGTTAGCTATACTGTTCCCATGTCTTAGTGATTTAATAGGTTCTTTGCGTGATAGGTCAAACGTTTATCACCTGCCTGGTTCAGATTACACGATTTTAGCGCGATTTTGGCATCCGTTTGACGTAGGGTGTCGTGGGGATTTGTAAACGACAACGGGCGTCTGGACGCAAGATTCGATCATTTCATCTCGTATTATAGTGTCTCATAGTGGGCGACAACCTACGTCGCGTCTGCGATGCTTCACGACATCACAACAGAAAGACTAGCATGTTTAATTTTTTAACGGTCCTCCACGAGGGGTTGAGTAGGCTATGTGAGGGAAAGTGAGTGAGAGTGCAAGCAACAGTGAGTGAGTGAGTGTGTGTGTGCGTGCGCGCAAGTGAGCGAGTGTGTGTGTGTGTGTGTGTGTGTGTGTGTGTGTGTTAGGGATGTCCCGATACCACTTTTCACTTCCGATACCGATGCCGCAGCTTTGGCTATTTGCCGATACCGATATCAATCCGATATTTTTATTTTATTCTTGAACTAATACTACTAATAATAAAATATAATGGAAGCACTTTCCTCAATTAGCCACTTAAAAACATCTCACTCAAATGGAGAACAAATACTTCTCCAGTATATAGTCCACAACAACAGCTGATAATGAAAGACTGCCAGCCTTTATTCAAAAGACCTTGAGATATGTTTGGTAACCTGAATGAATTTAAAATTAATTTGCTATATTTCAGATCAATATATTTGTTTCCTTTAAATTTTAATTAACTTTAACTTTATTCTCATCTGAATTATAAATAATTTATTTCTGTATAAAATAATACTACTTTTAAAAACATGATTTTCTTTTTTATTCAATGTAGAATGTGTAACTTAAAAATAAACAGATTAGTGCTCTGTTTTAGGACAAGAAATGAAAACCAATGCAATGATGAATGTCCAAAAAGATGAGATCATTTTTGCTTTTAAACAGCGTGTGCGCGCGCGTGTATGTGTGTGTGTGTGTGTGATTTTGGTTGGGTGACAGTTACAGTTTGACAAGAGTTTACAGTTTGACAAAAGCACAATGTTGGGTTTTACACAAATATAAGTAGGCTAAACACTTTTTCCAGTTTTAATGATGTCCTGTATGAAAATGACGGAGTATGTTTTTTTGTTTCCACTGTTCGGTCGCGCCCGTGCCTCTCTCTCTGACACACACACACACACACACCAGCATTGCAATCTTGACATCGCAGCCTGTTCATTTTGCTGCGTTCACACCAAAACGCGAATAGAGCGTCAAATTTGCGTCTATCGCGTCTAGTTCGATGCTTGAACAGTTTGAATCCATTCGCGCGTCCAAAGCGAATAGGACGCGCTGCGCGCGTATAATGATAAAGTGAGCGTTTGAAGCGATATAGACGCGCGTTCAGAGCTAAGGCGGGCTACAGATTAGGTGTCCCCAAAGAACCCGCATATGCGCGTATCTAACAGTAACGTTAGTTTCGTATTACATTAATTAATGTGCACGCGAGATTTATTTATTTTTATACCGTGTATTCTCTGTGTAAATCCATGCACCGAACGTACGTTCAGTACGAATACGTACCGTTCCACCCCTAATGGGTATCGGATCATAGGTATCGGATAATTTTTTTTCTCCCCTCCGATATCCGATCTAGCGTTTTGGGCCAGTATCGGCACGATACCGATGCCGTGGATCGGATCGGGACATCCCTAGTGTGTGTGTGTGTGTGCGCGAGTGAGTGAGTGAGTGTGTGAGTGAGTGAGCGAGGGACAGTGAGTGTGAGTGTGTGTGTGTGCGCGTGGCGGCACGCAATGACTGGTCGGAAAGCAACGTGTAGTCTGACATGTTTCTTGTCTACGACACGACAAGATTTTAGGAGTCAAAATCGTGTAATCTGACACCGTGACTATCGTAACAGACACAAAAATCATGCAATCTGAACCAGGCATTATTCATCGTGCCAGTCTGTCTGTTGCGATGTGTTCATCGCTCGAATTCATATCGCGATGACGATGAAAATTCGATGTATCGTTCAGCCCTACTGCAAAGCTGACTCCGTGTTACAAATATGTTAGACCTATCACTTCTGCCACTAAAGATTGCTTTATCAATAATCTTCCTGATCAGTTTCATCATCTCAGCATCCCAGATAGCTTAGAAGAACTAGATATTATGACAGAAACGTTTAACTCTCTCTTTTCCAGCACTTTAGACACAGTTGCTCCGTTGCGCTTAAAGAAGATTAAAGAAAATAGTCCAACGCCGTGGTACAACGAGCACACTCGGGCCCTTAAGAGAGCAGCCAGAGAGATGGAGCGCAACTGGAAGAAAACAAAACTAGAGGTATTTCGCATTTCATGGAAGGAGAGCGCGATTGCATACAGAGCTGCAGCTATCGATTCTTTTTGTAATCGATTAATCGGATAATTTTTTTGTGTGTGTTTTTAAACAACCAAAACAAATAATGCACTACGAAAATGATGTGGCTGTAAAATGATCAAGCATTTGGCTTTTATTTCTCAAAAAAAAAATTTATTTTGGCTCCAAAACTTTGGCTCCAAAAAGCCTATTTATTGTAATTTTTACCCATTTAGTGTTAACAAGTGCCAGTGCCAACAATTATACAACAATACAGTTAAGTCAACTTTATACTGTAAAACATGTATAACAAATAAAACTATGAATACAAACTTAAATAGTAAAGGCCATTTGGCCTTAGTTTTGTCTTCTTAATACAACATTACAAAAAAAGGATTGCACCTTCTGCAAATTACCCACCGGAGAACAAAAATAAAATGCATGCTGAAATTATTGTTGCGTGGCTACATAAAAGTTTAAGCATATGTGATGCATTGCCGCAATTGGTCTGACTGGCGCGTGAGAGAGACGAGGGTGCGTGCGTGCGTGCGTGCGTGCGTGTGTGTGAAGGGGTTCTTTTTTTTAGGCTTTAGCCTACTCTCTTGCAATTGAACGTGAATATGTTTACTACTTAAAAACATCAAAGCTCAACATCATATCTAGTCAAACCGCATCACGACATCGCTACAAATACAGTATGGGATTAAAATCAGCGAACATCAATGTATAGGCTTACACCGTGTCCTAAGCACAAAAACTTTTAACATGGAAAAGATACCTTTTATCACGGCGCGTGTAGTTAGGACACAGTGTTACGTGTAGACACATTGCACCTTGTTCTCTTCCTTTTATATGTAATGATCCCAAACTTTAGACGTTCTCTGCCGTTTATGGACATCTTTACTCTCTGCCATCGCGCCAACTAAATTCAAAATGTATCATGCGCTATGGTGTGCTTCCTGAACATTGAACAACGGTCCGTGTGAAACAATCAGATCCCTGCGCGTATAGTGCGCGTCATAGGAATTTAACGAGGCTTAGAGGCAGAGTTTTTGCCTCGGAATTTTTGTAATCGAATTAATCGAGCAACTCGATGAATCGTTTCAGCCCTAATTGCATACAGAGAGGCTTTAAAAGCTGCTAGATCTGCTTATTTTTCAACCCTATTAGAAGAAAATAAACATAATCCTAGGTATTTATTTGAAACGGTGGCTAAACTAACGAAATATAAACCTTTAAGCCCAGAAGTTTCCGAGCAGCACAGCAGTAATGACTTTATGAACTTCTTCACTTATGAGTGATAATATCAGGGAGAAGATTATAACTATGCAACCGTCTACTACAGTATCGCATCAGGCAGTGCATTGTAGTCTCCCTGAGGAACAATTTGATTCATTTATTGCTATAGGAGAGGAAGAATTCGCTAAACTCGTTAAATCATCTAAATCGACAACATGTATGTTAGACCCTATACCGACTAAGCTACTGAAAGAGATGCTTCCAGAGGTCATAGATCCTCTTCTTAATATCATTAATTCATCTTTGTCTCTAGGACACGTACCGAAAAACTTTAAGCTGGCTATGATTAAACCTCTTGTTAAAAGGCCGCAACTTGATCCTACAGAATTAGTCAATTACAGGTAGGGCTGGGTACCGAGTTCGATACTTTTTAGGTACCGACCGAATTGCCTCGGTAGTATCGAGTATCGAAAAATGACTTGTTTTTCGGTACCAGATTTCGATACCTAAGGGGTTAACTCGTCAACGTCAGTGCTCAAACAAATACATATGAAATGCACAACGACACGCCTAAAGTCGCTCACGCACATACACGCAAACTCTACACACAAACGAGACGCGCGGAACATACTCATATGAGACGCGCGCGCGCACACAAACTGTCCACGCACATTCTCATATGAGACGCGAGCACACACACACACACACAAACTCGCGCACATACTCAATGAGACGCGAGCACACACACTCATAATACCCTAAAGATGCGGAAAAGTCTATCAAAAGTGTGGCTACATTTCTCCAGGCTCGATGCCAACAGCGCGCGATGCAGTATTTGCGGTAAAATAATTGCTGCAAAGACCGGTGCCGCGACAGATATGATGAAAGCCCTTGACAGAGCACGGAGTAAACATAAGAGCAGACAGTTGCTCCCTCTTTGTCTGGTAAATGAAGAAATACCTTGTTGATCACTCTGACAGTGCTTATATTGCAATAATGACCTACTGAATGTACACTGCCGTTCAAAAATGTGTTGGTTGGTCAGAATTTTTTTTTAGTAAGCATTAAAGTGATCAAAAGTGACCTTAAAACATGTGTAATGTTACAAAAGATTTCTGTTTCAAATAAATGCTGTTCTTTTTAAATTTTTATTCATCAAAGAATAATGAAAAAATGTATCATAGTTTCCAAAAACTGTTTTCATATTTCTGAAGGATCCTATGACACTGAAGTAATGATTTTGAAAATTCAGCTTTGACATCACAGGAATAAATTACATTCTGAAATATTCAAATAAGATTTTAAATTGTAATACTATTCCACAATATTAGTTTAAGTTTTACTGTATTTTTGATCAAACAAATTCAGCTTTGGTGAGCATGAGATCTTTATAAAAAAAATGTTGTTCTTTATGTATATGTAAAAGGAATATTTTGTTCCTTTGTGCACTGGCTTAGGAGCATGAGTCAAACTGAAAAAATAAAACCAAAGTTTTTCTGAGGTAATGTGTTATGTAATCTTGTTAAAATTGATTTCATAAAATTGGTATCGAAAAAAGTATCGTTCAGGAACCGGTATCGAAATCAAGGTATCGGTATCGGTATTGGTATCGAAATTTTTTGAACGATACCCAGCCCTAATTACAGGCCGATCTCGAATCTACCCTTTCTGTCAAAGATACTAGAAAAGGCGGTATCCTCACAACTATGTTCCTTTTTAGAAAGAAATGATATCTGCGAGGATTTCCAGTCCGGATTTAGACCGTACCATAGTACTAGAGTATTAGTATTAGAGTCACAAATGATTTGCTCTTATCATCCGATCGTGGTTGTATCTCGCTATTAGTGTTACTCGATCTCAGTGCTGCGTTTGACACCATTGACCACAACATTCTTTTAAATAGACTCGAAAACTATGTTGGCATTAGTGGAATTGCATTAGCATGGTTTAAATCATACTTATCTGACCGTTATCAGTTTGTAGCAGTAAATGAAGAGATGTCTCATCGATCACAAGTTCAGTATGGCGTACCACAAGGCTCAGTACTAGGACCGCTGCTGTTCACTCTGTACATGCTACCCTTAGGAGATATCATTAGGAAACATGGCATTAGTTCCCTTTCGAGAGGTCTCTCCTATTGCGCAAGTAGCTTTCGCTATGGTCACACTTCTTTTCTCGAGAATATTGAAGCCAAATTTTTGAAACGCTGTGCTGCGGCAACTGCACGAACCTATGACGGGGCGGCTCAGACGCGTAGTCCAATCAGGGCAATTCGCGCCCTGACATGTCAGAGCTGCCAGAATGGGCATGGACAGCGGCTATAAATTGAGCCCATCATCCGTCAGAGTCTTTAGATTAAAATCTCCTTCAGCGAACCTCCACTTCGCTGAAACTGTTGATTAAGAAGCCTTCGATAACTGTGAGCAGGTTCCACTGTAGTAGGATAATTAGTGTGTGTGATATTCTGCTTTAATCACAGATCAAGCACAGCACTGGGCGACTCGATGGGTTTGTGCTCGCAGACGGGGAAGGAATGGAAAGGCTGTGGTCTTTCCTCCGAAGATTTGCCAGAGTCACAAAGGAGATGGTATATATACATTGTGTATTTTCTGAAGGGAAGCTGATCACTCACAGATTGGTCAGCATAAGTGAAGTAAAGTGTCTTTGCAGAGGGACTAGCCGAAGCGGAAGAAGACATCTCACCAGTCCTCAGAGAGGCGCCAGGTAAACCATGCACACATTTTGCACAGAGTATGTGTTGTTGTTGTTGTTGTTGTTGTTGTTGTTGTCGTCGTCTTGTGTCCTGTTGTTGTTGTTGTTGTTGTCTTGTGTCCTGTTGTTGTTGTTGTCTAGTGTTGGTGTCTGAGGGAGACATGGAGAAATGGAAGAAAGGGGAGATGGAGCGAGCCCAACAGAAACAGACCGAGAAGTAAGTGTCTTGAAGGTCATGAATATTATTAGCAGAGAATATTGCAAATATGTTATACTTGCCTTTCCGTGTACAGTAATGAAATACAATCCGGTAAGCTATGTGAAGAAGTTCCACTTTATTAGAGCAGTGGTAATGTCTTGATCTGTTCTCCAGACACTGTCTGTGTGTAGATGGAGAAGGGACTACATCAGGCGTTCTCAACCCTGGTCCTGGAGGGCCACTTTCCTCCAGAGTTTAGCTCCAACCCTAATCAAACACACCTGAACCAACTAATTAAGCTCTTCAGGATTATGAGTTAACTACAGACAGGTGAGTTTGATCAAGGTTGGAGCTAAACTCTGCAGGAAAGTGGCCCTCGAGGACCAGGGTTGAGAACGCCTGGACTACATCATCAAGCCGATTCATTTACATTTATGCATTTTGCAGACGCTTTTATCCAAAGCGACTTACATTGCATTTCAAGGTACAGATTTTTGCATTCTTATCAGTTCTTGTTTTCCCTGAGAGTCGAACCCATGACCTTGGCGTTGCAAGCGCCAACGCTCTACTGTTTGAGGTACAGGAAAGATTCAGTTCTACAAGTTCAAGTAAGAGTTCAGTGTGTTTCTGTAAGACTATATGGTAATCACAGCCGTCTGTAAGTGCCCTGCTGATGTGCTTCAGCATGGAAGCCTAGGTGTGACTACAGTAACAGCAGAGTTTTGAAGGAAACTCTCAGTGCTTATAAATTAAGAGTTGCTATAAGTAAGCAATAAGGTAGTAGAGGCTGTGCTGTACGGCTGAAGGGCGTTGTTCGGCCCGACACGAAGCGGAGTCACGATACAGCACTAGCCTCTCGTACCTTAATTCTTTTATAAAACGGTTACCACACAAAATTTAATATATTAAAGCCAAAAATTTTTTATCTATGCAACTTTCATGAAGTAAAATCACTAAAAGCCTTCCTTCCGCTGGAAGAAATAGTCCCTGACCGTGAACAGCAACAGAAGCTACACACATTATTTCACCATTAGATGGAGACAAAGACTGTCTTCATGAGTGAGTCAAGTCATCTTCATTTATATAGCGCTTTTAACGATGTAGATTGTTTCAAAGCAGCTTTACAGAGATAAATGTATAATTTAAGGTAACAGATTGTTTTGGCTTTATAGCGGTTCTTTAATAAAGTTATTTTCCAGCTAAAGTTAGTTTTGATTGATTCGCTTCCGTCGCAACGATTATTTGTTATTAAATTAGGGGCCGCTAAGACGACACCATTCTCTCTACACAGACTTTAAACGCGAACCTGTGAGAAACGCTGATGGCGTTCACATGCGCATTAAGAATTGCTTCTATAGTTATGTGCGTTTCAATATATGTGCGCAGGTTTGTAATTCCCTACAAGCCAAGCCTAAACAAAGTACTGGTGTTTCCTTATAAATTTTGATACAGAATTTTATTTTATTTTGTCACTTCGGGGTAGGTACGCGTTCTGGACTGCGTTGTCATCATGTCCAGGCGCAAGTCCTTCATCGGATCTGGATACGGCCTGGATCCGGCAGGCTGCGGGAAAACCTTGGGATAAACAAAGACACTAATATTAGCGTAGATGCCATTCTTCTTATGATGTAACGAGTACGTCAGGATTTATGGGAAGTGTTCCCGGTTCCGGCTGGCCTAATCTATGCAGCCTATCATTGAATTATTGAAGTCTATAATGTGTTATGTGTATGCTAGGTCAAAGAGATGTGTCTTTTAATCGAGCTTTCAACTGACAGAGTGTGTCTGCTTCCCGGACAATGTTAGGAAGACTGTTCCAGAGTTTTGGTGCTAAATAGGAAAAGGATCTACCGCCAGCAGTGGATTTTGATATTCTAGGTGTCAATTACCATCCAATCTCGAATCTGCCTTTTCTGTTGAAGATACTAGTAAAAGGCGGTATCCTCACATCTATCTTCCTTTTTAGAAAGAAATGATATCTGCGAGGATTTCCAGTCCGGATTTAGACCGTACCATAGTACCAAGACAGCTCTCGTTAGAGTCACAAATGATTTGCTCTTATCATCCGATCGTGGTTGTGTCTCTCTATTAGTGTTACTCGATCTCAGTGCTGCATTGACACTATTGACCACAACATTCTTTTAAATAGACTCGAAAATTATGTTGGCATTAGTGGAATTGCACTAGCATGGTTTAAATCATACTTATCTGACTGTTATCAGTTTGTAGCAGTAAATGATGAGATATCTCATCGATCACAAGTTCAGTATGGCGTACCACAAGGCTCAGTACTAGGACCGCTGCTGTTCACTCTGTACTTGTTACCCTTAGGAGATATCATTAGGAAACATGGCATTAGCTTTCACTGTTATGCTGATGATACTCAGCTCTATATTTCTGCACGCCCTGAAGAAACTTACCAATTTCATGACCTCAAGGCTAGATTACTGTAATGCTCTACTGGGTGGTTGCCCTGCATGCTTAATAAACAAACTACAGCTGGTCCAAAACGCAGCAGCTCGAGTTCTTACCAGAACCAGGAAGTATGACCATATTAGCCCAGTTCTGTCAACGCTGCACTGGCTCCCTATTAAACATCGTATAGATTTTAAAATATTGCTGATCACTTACAAAGCACTAAATGGTTTAGCTCCGCAGTACTTGAGCAAGCTCTTAACGCATTATAGTCCTTCACGTCTATTGCGATCTCAAAATTCCGTCCAGTTGATAATACCTAGAATAGCAAAATCGACTGCTAGCGGTAGATCCTTTTCCTATTTAGCACCAAAACTCTGGAACAGTCTTCCTAACATTGTCCGGGAAGCAGACACACTCTGTCAGTTCAAAGCTAGATTAAAGACACATCTCTTTGACCTAGCATACACATAACACATTATAGACTTCTACAATTCAATGTTAGGCTGCATAGATCAGGTCAGCCGGAACCGGGAACACTTCCCATAAATCCTGATGTACTCGTTACATCATAAGAAGAATGGCATCTACGCTAATTTTAGTGTCTTTGTTTATCCCGAGGTTTTCCCGCAGCCTGCCGGATCTGATGAAGGACCTGCGCCTGGACATGATGACAACGCAGTCCTGAAGTGTCAGCTAGTCTCTCCCCTGTGAAGGCCTTCCTCCCTTTTTCTCTCTATGGATAAAGCGGTGTCGGGATAATTGCGGTTCGCGTGGCTCAGGTGGAAGCGATAAAAATTCTGTATTATAAATTAAGGCCAGACAAGTAGTGAGTTGAGGGTTGATTTGTAGGGAAGGACTACACGCCTGCGCACATATATTCAAACGTGCATACCTATAGACTGAACTCGTAATACGCATGTGCACGCCATCAGAGTGCAAGGACATTGGGTGTTCACAAGGCTCTTGTCTGCCTCGTTGCTGCGTTGGTTTGCGTCTGTAAGCTTTGCATATTTTTCTGTTTTGATTCATTATTTACTATCATTCCTTGTTGTTTATACTGCTAAATATAACTTAATCAGCATCACACATTAACCTGATATCGCTAGCTTCAATCTAAATCATTATTGCTAGCACAACACGCTTGTAATTCTCTAGCCTGTTAGCGTGCCATCCATCCACTCTTTACAAGTTCATCAAACAACTTAGGTGAGTAGGATCAGTCAACAAAACACAGTGAGTCATGTCATGAGTGAGATGATTTCAGAACTAGAGACACGCATCCAAACTTTAATCGAGGAGAGTAAGAGTGCAAGGGCTTTAGATACTGCTCTGGATGCAACTAGCTTAGTGAACTCTGTACATGGTTCGGTTGCGGCCACAGAGCCCGTGCAGCAGGGCAACTGGGTGACGATGAGGCGCTGTAGTCGCGGGACAAAACACCACTCTTCCGTTCCGATTACAACATCAAATAGATTCTCCCCTCTCAGTGAAACACCCACTGAGAATCCTGTTGATTGTGCCCTAGTTATTGGCGATTTTATTACACAGAACGTGAAAATAGAGACACCAGCCACCATAGTCACATGTTTGCCGGGAGCCAGAGTGCCTGACATCAAAGCAAATTTAAAAGTGCTGGCTAATGCTAATCGGAAATTCTCTAAGATTATTATTCACGTCGTCGCTAATGATGTTCGACTCCGCCAGTCGGAGATCGCCAAAATGAATGTTAAAGAGGTGTGTGTGAACTCACACGTACGATGTCAGGCACTGTAATTTGCTCTGGCCCCCTTCCTGTTCGCCGGAGTGATGAGATACTTAGTAGACTGTCCTCGCTCAATGGCTGGCTGTCTAAGTGGTGTCCGCAGAATAATATAGAATTCATGGACAATTGGAAAAGTTTTTGGGGCAGACCTGACCTGTTGAAAAGAGATGGTATTCATCCGTCCTGGGATGGTATTGCTCTTCTCTCTAGTAATATGGCACATAGTCTTAGAGCTCAAACATGACAATCTGGGGCTCAGGTCAGGAAGCAGATATAATACAAATGAGCAAATGATAAAGCTCAGGTTGCTGAATATTAGATCCCTTACTTCAAAAGTACTTATTGTGAATGATATGATTACAGACTATAATCTAGATGTGCTGTGTTTGACAGAAACCTGGCTAAAACCAAACGATTACATTACTTTAAATGAGTCCACCCCACAAGATTACTGTTATAAACACGAGCCTCGTCTGAAACACAAAGGGGGAGGAGGTGTTGCTGTAATTTATAGTCATATCTTCAGAATTACTGAGGAGTCTAGTTACAAATATAATTCTTTTGAAGTGTTGGAGCTTAATGTAACACTATCTAGTGTAAATGATAAATCACGTTTGAGATTTGTGCTGGCTACTGTATACAGGCCACCAGGGCACCATACAGACTTTATCAAAGAATTTGCGGACTTTCTATCAGAATTAATATTGGCTGCAGATAAAGTACTAATTGTTGGTGATTTTAATATACATATAGATAATGAAAAAGATGCATTGGGATTGGCATTTAAAGACATTGTAAACTCAATTGGAGTTAGACGACACGTGTCAGGACCTACTCATTCTCAAAATCATACTCTAGATCTAATATTATCACATGGAATCAATGTTGATGCCGTTGAAATTCTGCAGCAGAGCGATGACATCTCAGATCATTATCTAGTCTCGTGTAAATTACATTTAGCCAAGGCTGCAAAGCCGACTCCGTGTTACAAATATGTTAGACCTATCACTTCTGCCACTAAAGATTGCTTTATCAATAATCTTCCTGATCAGTTTCATCATCTCAGCATCCCAGATAGCTTAGAAGAACTAGATATTGCGACAGAAACGTTTAACTCTCTCTTTTCCAGCACTTTAGACACAGTTGCTCCATTGCGCTTAAAGAAGATTAAAGAAATAGTCCAACGCCGTGGTACAACGAGCACACTCGGGCCCTTAAGAGAGCAGCCAGAGAGATGGAGCGCAACTGGAAGAAAACAAAGATAGAGGTATTTCGCATTTCATGGAAGGAGAGCTCGATTGCATACAGAGAGGCTTTAAAAGCTGCTAGATCTGCTTATTTTTCAACCCTATTAGAAGAAAATAAACATAATCCTAGGTATTTATTTGAAACCGTGGCTAAACTAACGAAAAATAAAGCTTCAAACACAGAAGTTTCCAAGCAGCACAGCAGTAATGACTTTATGAACTTCTTCACTTATAAGAGTGATAATATCAGGGACAAAATTATAACTATGCAACCGTCTACTACAGTATCGCATCAGGCAGTGCATTGTAGTCTCCCGGAGGAAGAATTTGATTCATTTGTTGCTATAGGAGAGAAAGAATTAGCTAAATTCATTAAATCATCTAAATCGACAACATGTTAGACCCTATTCCGACTAACTGTGCGTTCACACCGCCACCGACTTGAGCTTTTAAAGTTACCGGAAGTCATTCATTTTCAATGGAAGCTGGCTTCTCTCAGCTGCAAGGAGCGTCAAATTCCTCGGCGTCGCGTTTTGGGCGTTTTGAGCGTCAATCTGAAAGTTGAGAGAAGCTCAACTTTATGGTAATGAGCTATGACGCGGTTCAGCGGCAAGCAGTAACCAATCGGAATATAGACGTCCTTCACGCTGGCTGATTCCGGAGAAACATACGATGTAAACTTTCGTTCCTACCAAAACATTAGTTCCGAGAAAAAATTATTAATTGCAGACAGAGTTTAACCATCATAGAGTGAAAGTGTATCATTTGCATGTGTTTTTAAGTCCTGTCAGCTTGACAGGACAGAAGAACGAGCAGAGAAAGAGAGAGAGCCCCGGCCGCGCGCGCCCACTCACCCGAGCGCTGTCTTCAATGCAAGACTCTTGCTCTCTCTCTCCCTCGCGCATATTAATCAAAATCAATTGATACGATGGTGTCGGGAAAAAAACTCTCCAGGGATGAAATGTTTTCTGTGTTGACAAATCTTGCGCGATATCCTAAATTGCCGAATGCTTTGCTTGTTTTTTCTGTTTACATTTCATGGTGTGACACTTCTCTTCTCCCATGATCGAACACAGAATGCTGCTACGTCAGAGCGGCCAAAGCGTCAACAAGCTTCCCCGTACTTTTTGACAAGCGTCCTTGACAGGGCGGCCAGAGCTTCTTTGCAGCTCAAGTCGGCGGCGGTGTGAACGTACAGTAAGCTACTGAAAGAGATGCTTCCAGAGGTCATAGATCCTCTTCTTAATATCATTAATTCATCTTTGTCTCTAGGATACGTACCAAAAACTTTTAAGCTGGCTATGATTAAACCTCTTGTTAAAAAAACACAACTTGATCCTACAGAATTAGTCAATTACAGGCCGATCTCGAATCTACCTTTTCTGTCAAAGATACTAGAAAAGGCAGTATCCTCACAACTGTGTTCCTTTTTAGAAAGAAATGATATCTGAGGATTTCCAGGCCGGATTTAGACCGTACCATAGTACTAGAGTATTAGTATTAGAGTTACAAATGATTTGCTCTTATCATCCGATCGTGGTTGTGTCTCGCTATTAGTGTTACTCGATCTTAGTGCTGCATTTGACACCATCGACCACAATGTTCTTTTAAATAGACTCGAAAACTATGTTGGCATTAGTGGAATTGCATTAGCATGGTTTAAATCATACTTATCTGACCGTTATCAGTTTGTAGCAGTAAATGAAGAGCTGTCTCATCGATGTCTAACACTTGATGGCTGCTCTGTCAAGTCTTCGTCGTCGGTTAGGAACCTGGGTGTGCTCTTTAAAACCCATCTTTTATTTGAAAGTCACGTGTCTAGTATCTGTACAACCGCATTTTTCCATCTTAAAAATATATCTAAATTACGCCATATGCTCTCATTGACAAATGCAGAACAATTAGTTCATGCATTCATGACCTCAAGGCGAGATTATTGTAATGCTCTACTGGGTGGTTGCCAGTGTTGCCAGATGTACTATAATTATCGTATTTGTACGATAATTTTGACCTCTGTACGATGTACGATCAATATTGGAAAAAATCCTATAATGTACGATAATTTCAGAACTGTGTGACACTTCAAATGATGGTCGTTGTAATCATAGGGCTTCATTGATCTAGCTGTGGATTCTACGTCTACCGGGGAAGAACATGTAGAGAGAGGGAGTGAGAGACCTTGCGTGTGTGTGTGCTAGTGTGCCTCACAAAGCGCATGTAAGGACCCAACCAATCAATTGTAAGTGCAGGCGGGCTTTTATCTATACTCCCGAACCGAATTAATCAGAACCGAACAGAACAGAACTTGAGCGAGCTCTTAACGCATTATAGTCCTTCACATCTATTGCGATCTCAAAATTCCGGCCAGTTAATAATACCTAGAATATCAAAATCGACTGCTGGCGGTAGATCCTTCTCCTATTTAGCACCAAAACTCTGGAATTTTGGATTTTATGAACTTCTTCACTTATGAGTGATAATATCAGGGAGAAGATTATAGCTATGCAACCGTCTACTACAGTATCGCATCAGGCAGTGCATTGTTGTCTCCCTGAGGAACAATTTGATTCATTTATTGCTATAGGAGAGGAAGAATTCGCTAAACTCATTAAATCATCTAAATCTACAACATGTATGTTAGACCCTATACCGACTAAGCTACTGAAAGAGATGCTTCCAGAGGTCATAGATCCTCTTCTTAATATCATTAATTCGTCTTTGTCTCTAGGATACGTACCAAAAAACTTTAAGCTGGCTATGATTAAACCGCTTGTTAAAAAAACCCAACTTGATCCTACAGAATTAGTCTATTACACAGGGTTTCCGCGGAGTCATAAAAAGTCATAAAACGTCTTAAATTTAATAATAAGAATTTTAGGCCATAAAAAGTCATAAAAACGTCCGGATTTTCCATACAAGGTCATAAATTTCATTTAGCCACGTCTTAAATTTATATGCTCGTTCATTCGTTGGTTCTACCATTGCCTTTTCCCCCTGAAAATGCGCTGGCGGCATAATGTTAAATGCACAGGTTAAATGCGCCAAAAGCGGAACGCTCATTTGAACCGCGCGCCACACGGACCATTTACCCGCTCGGCTCCAAGTCCAAACGGCAGCGCAGCGCGAGCTCAATAGAACTGATGCGTTTACTTTGATCGGTCTCGGTCACAAGATCCAGTGAGAAGTGCTTGAATTCAGCGAAGAACACACTGTCTCAGTGATTTAAACCAGTTTAAAGGCAGATGAAGCAGCGCTGACCAACAGGAGAAACTCTGCACAACGATACAGTCAGAAGGCTTTTCCGTCTACAATCTCCCATCATTTATCATGGATTACTTTAACGGTAGCCTAGTAATATTAACTGCACCATGTGGGATATACATATTGAATTTTATTATATTATTAGTGCTGATAATGTATTAAAGGACTAATGGAATATATACAGTATTTAATAATGTATTTAGGCTACTGTTTTTCATACATTTCCTGAAGATACGTGCCATCAAAGTTAGGCAACACAAACCTGTTTCAAGGCTTAACCCCTATTAGCACATGCAGAAACTAAGTAATTATTTTCCCAATAAAGATATTTATTTTGTTAAGGACAAACGACAAATGTTTGAATGTCCTACCTCAGATTTGTGAAATGTTCACCTGTTTTAGCAAGTGTTTGTCATTATATTTTATGACAATAAAGAGTAAAGTTAGTTTAAAACCACAATTAACGCTCTGGTTTCTACAACTTTCACTTAGAAGCAACAGTCTGCCTTTAAACTTGAAAGAAAAAAAAGATTTGACATTTATCGTGATAATTATCGATATTGACTAATATAAAACAATTATGATAATTGTTTTTGGCCATATTGCCCAGCCCTAACTGAAATCTCCCGGTCTATCACAATGGGAAAGTGTAGGCCTACATTTAACGAGCCATGGCTCAAAGATGGTGTGTTTAGTAGTTGGCTCAAGCCCATTGCAAATAATCAGTATCAAGCATATTGCATACTGGGTAAGAAGGCGTTGGAGTTGTCTTTAGGCATTTAAATAATACATCTTGTTACTTTCAATGAAAGTAGAAAAACTTTTTTTAAAGGAATTTTAATGAATTTTTCATAATTCGTGTAGGTCATTAATTTAAATCATAATGGTCATAAAAAGGTCTTAAAAAGTCTTAAATTTGACTGACCAAACCCTGCAGAAACCCTGATTACAGGCCGATCTCGAATCTACCCTTTCTGTTGAAGATACTAGTAAAAGGCAGTATCCTCACATCTATGTTCCTTTTAGAAAGAAATGATATCTGCGAGGATTTCCAGTCCGGATTTAGACCGTACCATAGTACCAAGACAGCTCTCGTTAGAGTCACAAATGATTTGCTCTTATCATCCGATCGTGGTTGTGTCTCTCTATTAGTGTTACTCGATCTCAGTGCTGCATTTCACACTATTGACCACAACATTCTTTTAAATAGATTAGAACATTATGTTGGCATTAGTGGAATTGCACTAGCATGGTTTAAATCATACTTATCTGACCGTTATCAGTTTGTAGCAGTAAATGAAGAGATGTCTCATCGATCACAAGTTCAGTATGGCGTACCACAAGGCTCAGTACTAGGACCGCTGCTGTTCACTCTGTACATGCTACCCTTAGGAGATATCATTAGGAAACATGACATTAGCTTTCACTATTATGCTGATGATACTCAGCTCTATATTTCTTCAAAACCTAACGAAACTTACCAATTCACTAAATTAGCAGAATGCGTAGCGGATATAAAAAATTGGATGACTCGTAATTTCCTACTTCTAAATTCTGAAAAAACAGAGTTTCTAATTATTGGACAAAAAACTTCCTCACGTAATAACCTAGAATACTGTCTAACACTTGATGGCTGCTCTGTTAAGTCTTCGTCGTCGGTTAGGAACCTGGGTGTGCTCTTTGATACCAATCTTTCATTTGAAAGTCACATGTCTAGTATCTGTAAAACTGCATTTTTCCATCTTAAAAATATATCTAAATTACGTCATATGCTCTCATTGACAAATGCAGAACAATTATTTTAAGAGTTCATGACCTCAAGGCTAGATTACTGTAATGCTCTACTGGGTGGTTGCCCTGCACGCTTAATAAACAAACTACAGCTGGTCCGAAACGCAGCAGCTCGAGTTCTTACCAGAACCAGGAAGTATGACCATATTAGCCCAGTTCTGTCAACACTGCACTGGCTCCCTATTAAACACCGTATAGATTTTAAAATATTGCTGATCACTTACAAAGCACTAAATGGTTTAGCTCCGCAGTACTTGAGCAAGCTCTTAACGCATTATAGTCCTTCACGTCTATTGCGATCTCAAAATTCTGGCCAGTTGATAATACCTAGAATATCAAAATCCACTGCTGGCGGTAGATCCTTTTCCTATTTAGCACCAAAACTTTGGAACAGTCTTCCTAACATTGTCCGGGAAGCAGACACACTCTGTCAGTTCAAAGCCAGATTAAAGACACATCTCTTTGACCTAGCATACACATAACACATTATACAGGGTTCCCACGGGTCATGGAATTTCTGGAATGTCATGGAATTTGAAAAGGTCTATTCCAGACATTGAAAGTCAGGGAATTTTATATATTTTTTGTCCAAGTCATGGAATATCAGGGAATTTAGTTTGTTGCTTTAAATTTTAGTTTCCATTTATCAAAATGTAATTTTTCTATAACGATTTTTTTATCGCGCTGTTTCACACATCTTTCTACGGAGCCCCTGAGGGGACCTTTGCAAAAATAATAATACAGACTTTGATTTGATTGTCTGCTATATATTTGCTTCTCATTTATTAAATACAGGCAATTGGTTGATGAAAAATATATTAAAATTAAGATACAATTTATAGAAAACGAAATTCACTTTAAAGAAAGGCTTTCTACAAAACAGAACAGCTCGGTGCTCCGCAAAACAGCAGCCTGTTTTGCCGTTCATTATAGGTCATGGAAATTCATCTTTTTAGTCAGTGAAAGTCAGGGAAAAGTCAGGGAATTTGAAATTTGGTTTAGAGTGGGAACCATGATTATAGACTTCTATAATTTAATGTTATGCTGCATAGATTAGGTCAGCCGGAACCGGGAACACTTCCCATAAATCCTGATGTACTCGTTACATCATAAGAAGAATGGCATCTACGCTAATATTAGTGTCTTTGTTTATCCGAGGTTTACCGCAGTCCGCCGGATCCAGGCCGTATCCAGATCTGATGAAGGACCTGCGCCTGGACATGATGACAACGCAGTGCTGAAGTGTCAGCCAGTCTCTCTCCCTGTTTACTGAAGTGAGGTGGACCCCGGCTGTACCCAGATCAGATAGTGGACCTGCACCTGGACCCACCCATGACTTTTTTTCTCCATTCTGTCACTGATGGAGTTTTGGTTCCTTGCCACTGTTGCCTTAGTTGCTTAGTTGGGGACATTTAATATTCAACAGTATTATAGATCTGCCTTACTTAATGTGGACGATGACGCAATTTTCTTCTAGAAACAAACTTTGTCGTATTATTTTCATGTTATCAGTGTGAAACTGCTTTGATACAATCTGTATTGTAAAAAGCGCTGCATAAATAAAGGTGACTTGACTTGAGTTGACTTGAACTTTGCGGGTGTCGTGTTAGCGGCCCCTAAGTAAATAACTAATGATCTTCGCGACGGAAGTGAATCAATCAAACTAACTTTAGCTGGACAATAACTTTATCCTAGAGCTGCTGTAAAGCCAGAACAATCTCTGTTACTGTAATCTCCTATTATCTCTGTAAAGCTGCTTTGGAATAATCTACATTGTTAAAAGCGCTGTATAAATGAAGATGACTTGACATCTGACAGCCGCTCACCGACCACGACTACCTGAGGAACCCCCACTGTAGAATCCACCCGGTAACATGACATGGCACTTTTTATTTCTTTTGTCTTCCAGACTGAGGAAGATAATGAGTCTAAAAAGGCGAGGGATTGATGGCTGACATATGAAGAATCGGGCAGCTGAGGACAAGCGCATGCTTTACCAGGAGAAGCGTAGCCGAACGCCTCCATCACACACACACAGATCAGCCTGCTCAAAGCTGCTCTCATCCAACGTCTCCAACGAGCCACAGTGATGTCTCAAATACAATATGTTGTATATAACTAGACTTGATTTGATAATCCCCAGGGGGAAGTGAACAAATACCTACTTCTGCAATATTATTAGGGCCAATATTAATAACTCTTATTTTCCATTATTAACTCTGTAATTCAACCTTTGAGTGATATACATCAAAAGTCCTCACTTATTTCCTGTGAGGACTTTCTTAATTACTTGAGCCAAAAGATTGGCGGTCAGCGCTCCCAGATCCCTTTGGTGACAGTAGATCCATCTGACTATCCTGCCGGCGTTGCTGAGTGGAGGCTTTCTGAACCCTGATCACTCTCACAGTTCTGGAGGACATTGCACAAAAACTAAAACCAACATTTTGTGCAAATGATCTGATGCCTAGTCCTTTGTTAAAGCAGACCTTTGACTGTGTATCACTGAGTTTAGCACATTTAGAGTTTAAGCCTGCTGTGGCGACGCCTCGGCTGAAGCGTCCACATTTGGGCCAGGATGATATGCAAAACTACAGGCCAATCTCTCAGATGTCCTTGGTCTCTAAAATTGTAGGAAAAAAGTGGTTCTGCACGGGTCTATTGTTTCTCCCATACTTTTTACTTTATATTTCCTTCCCTGGATTATCATTTTCTGAAAGTACTCCTCAGAAGTTATATTAGATTTAACTCGAAACTCGAAAACAACTGTTAGACATTTAGGCTTTTTAATTGACATTAACCTCAAAATGGACAAGCTGTGTAACTCCATGGGCTTGTTTTTATAATCTGCGTTTATTAGCAAAAACTAAACCATTTTTATCGAATAAAGATTTCGAAAGAGTAAACCATACCTTTATTTTATCGATATATATATGATTATTATATATAATATAATATACTGCACATACTCTGCTGTTCACTTTTCATAAATCAACATAGATGGAAAAAAATAACATAATATTTTAACAAATATGAAACTAAATGAGCTTATTTAATGGCTACAACACATATAGTAGGCCTACAGACACTCTATTTGTACAAATTGCTGCACATTCATTTACTGCTTCTGAATTTTGCAGACATAAGTTGAAAGGCATTTGTTTGTGCATAGTAAAACATATCTGCAACATTTATCAAGTTCACGGATAATTGTGTGTGCATTTATTAATTATTATCTTAATAAATAATGCAACAAGAACAAATCATGTAAACTGCCTTGTTTGTTTATTCAGAATGAAATGGATGCAAATGGATCTGAAAGAAGAAACGTAAAAAATAAATAAAATAAAACGTGAAAAATGATGAACACAGAAAATGAACAAGAATGAACTTTGGATGGCCTAGCCCTAGTAGGCTACAACTCTAATTTAATTCAACAAGGTTTTAGAATATAGAATATTTTTTAAACAAAATCAATATTTTTAAAGATTATTATCCCGGGCCGGTGTGATGCGTGCGAGTGGAGGAGAAGCTGAGCACGACACGTGACGTGTTGCATTTTGTGACACAAGTGCTGGATCAAGGGCCCGGCCCGGGTCGGGTCAAGTTCGGGCTCGGGCAGAGAATCTAAGCTCGGATTTATCTGATTCTGTCCATTAGCTTTGATGCATGTATGGCTTTTCAGAATGTCACCAAGTACAAATATTTATGTAATTGTTCAGCCCGAAAACTCTAGCTAGCTGGGAACAATGAAAAGCGTCCAGGGGTGCGTTTCCCGAAAGCATCGTTGGCCAACTATGGTCGCAAGTTCCGTCGTTACCAATAGAGTTCAATGGACATTGCGATGAACTTGCGACCATAGTTGGCCAACGATGCTTTCGGGAAACGCACCCCAGAGCAGCAAATGCAGTGAATGAAGTTCATGTTCTCATGATTTATTTTTATGAATAAAAATGTTTCAAAACATCCCCCCCTCTGTTTTTTTCCCCACAAATCGCACCCTGTATGTATATATATATATATATATATATATATATATATATATATATATATATATATATGCATTTAAATTACACATAAGGAAGTTTTTATAATAACGTTATAATACATTTTTAATGACATAATAATGTTTCTACTCTTTTTTTTTTTTTTTTACATAGGCCTATAAACATTTAAATGGTGGCTGTCATAAGTACATATGATTTATTCTGAAGCAATATTCTCACCAGCGTTCTATCAGCTTTAACATGCTGCCCGTTATTTACCTTTATAAAGGCCAATTTTTAAAACCTTATTAAATATATGCATAATCTTTTTATGTCGCATTTGTAATAATAAGGGCTGTTATCAATCAAATTAAATAATTCACACTGCAAAATTAGAACTGTAATAAATATAATTATGTTATGAGATTGATTTTAAAACGAATGTAAAGAAATAAAAAATACAATAAATAAATAAAAATCAATGATACTTGTAAACATGAAATTAAACCGCCAATAGGTGGCAGCAAGAGACCGTCTTAATAAATGAATCATTGAGTCGTTCATATTTCAAACGATTCGTTCAAAACGCTGAATCATTCAGTCACGAAACACCGCGAGTGTTGCTTTTTTCGGTTATAACTATTTGAGCTAACATTGGACATGGGCTCTTTTTTTACGAGTCCTTTGACTCAACAGGCTTATATATTTGATATTCCAGAGTCTCAGCTCAGAGAAGGTCAGTGACTGAATTAACAATTGAGTTCAAAATGCTATTGAGGAGACCAGGGCTGGTTGTCACTTTTTCCGTCAAGTGTTGTAAAGATTTCGTATGTTTATTCATTATTTTAAGCTGGCAGGTTTAGTATTAGTATTCACCCAGACCATGGTATAAGGTTAGCCAGTTAACGTTAGCCTACAGCAGTTTAGTGTAAAGCTAGAGCAGAACTGTTGAGGAAATGAGTGACAGATATTTATTTTGTTTATTTGATTTAAACTGACTTGCTAAATCAAGCTAGGTAGGATGGCACATTATTTAAATGGATAATGTTAGTTCACCAAAAATAAAAATGAACCCATGATTTACTCATCCTCAAGCCTTCCCAGGAAAGTCATAGGCTACACACCTATGTATGAAAGTCATACACCTAGGATGGCTTGAGGGTTACGAGGCTGACTCCAGCTCCTTTTTCGCCAGCTCCTTATTCGTCGAACTAATCGTTCCACCTTAAAAATGTTGGACGGTTGTTAACCACTCCCCCTCAGTGCTTTTGGCCGTATTTCTTAAAGGAACAGTTGTATGTGAATTGTAAGCCTGTGGATCGGGCAGCATTTTTCATTTAACAGTGAAAATAAATAGCTTACTCCTGAAAAGATTATCGTGTCTGCCTCTATAAATGGTGTAAGCTATGTGTTAAATTATTATTTTGTAATTACTAAATGTTTTTTTAAAAGTATGGAGAAACATGACATAATGTTTCCAACTGAGATTTAATGTAATGTAATTTCTGTTCTTTATTAGAAGTTATCCATTACTCCAGTCTAACATGTGTGTGTGTGTATATGTATGTATGTATGTATGTGTGTATGTGTGTGTGTGTGTGTGTGTGTGTGTGTGTGTGTGTGTGTGTGTGTGTGTGTGTGTGTGTGTGTGTGTGTATACTGGACAAAGCATACTGGAGGTGCCATTACTTTAGTATTTCAAAAGTTCTCAAAAAAAAAAAAACAGTAACGTAGAGGCATAGATTAATTCATTCTTAAATGAAATCTTGCATTACAACATTTTCTGAAGTGTTATTGTTGAAATATGTTACCCAGAACATGCAACTATATGTGCCGACAAAGCATACTAAAGGTGTCATTACTTTATTATTTCAAAAGTTCTAAAAAAAACAGGAACGTAGAGGCATAGATTAATTCATTCTGAAATTAAATCTTGCATTACAACATTTTCTGATGTGTTATTGTTGAAATATGGTACCCAGAACATGCAACTTTATGTGCCGACAAAGCATACTGGAGGTGCCATTACTTTATTATTTCAAAAGTTCTCAAAAAAACAGGAACGTAGAGGCATAGATTAATTCATTCTTAAATGAAATCTTGCATTACAACATTTTCTGATGTATTATTGTTGAAATATGGTACCCAGAACATGCAACTTTATGTGCCGACAAAGCATACTGGAGGTGCCATTACTTTATTATTTCAAAAGTTCTCAAAAAAACAGGAACGTAGAGGCATAGATTAATTCATTCTTAAATGAAATCTTGCATTACAACATTTTCTGATGTATTATTGTTGAAATATGGTACCCAGAACATGCAACTTTATGTGCCGACAAAGCATACTGGAGGTGCCATTACTTTAGTATTTCAAAAGTTCTCAAAAAAACAGGGACGTAGAGGCATAGATTAATTCATTCTTAAATGAAATCTTGCATTACAACATTTTCTGAAGTGTTATTGTTGAAATATGGTACCCAGAACATGCAACTATATGTGCCGACAAAGCATACTAAAGGTGTCATTACTTTATTATTTCAAAAGTTTTCAAAAAAACAGGAATGTAGAGTCATTGATTAATTCATTCTTAAATGAAATCTTGCATTACAACATTTTCTGATGTGTTATTGTTGAAATATGGTACCCAGAACATGCCTGTCCATGCAACTTTATGTGCCGACAAAGCATACTGGAGGTGCCATTACTTTAGTATTTCAAAAGTTCTCAAAAAATCAGGAACGTAGAGGCATAGATAAATTCATTCTTAAATGAAATCTTGCATTACAACATTTTCCAATGTGTTATTGTTGAAATATGGTACCCAGAACATGCAACTTTATGTGCCGACAAAGCATACTGGAGGTGCCATTACTTTAGTATTTCAAAAGTTCTCAAAAAAACAGGAACGTAGAGGCATAGATAAATTCATTCTTAAATGAAATCTTGCATTACAACATTTTCTGATGTGTTATTATTGAAATATGGTACCCAGAACATGCCTCTCCATGCAACTTTATGTGCCGACAAAGCATACTGGAGGTGCCATTACTTTATTATTTCAAAAGTTCTCAAAAAAACAGGGATGTAGAGGCATAGATTAATTCATTCTTAAATGAAATCTTGCATTACAACATTTTCTGATGTGTTATTGTTGAAATATGGTACCCAGAATATGCAACTATATGTGCCGACAAAGCATACTGGAGGTGTCATTACTGTATTATTTCAAAAGTTCTCAAAAAAACAGGAATGTAGAGGCATAGATAAATTCATTCTTAAATTAAATCTTGCATTACAACATTTTCTGATGAGTTATTATTGAAATATGGTACCCAGAACATGCATCTCCATGCAACTTTATGTGCCGACAAAGCATACTGGAGGTGCCATTACTTTAGTATTTCAAAAGTTCTCAAAAAAACAGGGACGTAGAGGCATAGATTAATTAATTCTTAAATGAAATCTTGCATTACAACATTTTCTGATGTGTTATTGTTGAAATATGGTACCCAGAACATGCAACTATATGTGCCGACAAAGCATACTAAAGGTGTCATTACTTTATTATTTCAAAAGTTCTCAAAAAAACAGGAACGTAGAGGCATAGATTAATTCATTCTTAAATGAAATCTTGCATTACAACATTTTCTGATGTGTTATTATTGAAATATGGTACCCAGAACATGCCTCTCCATGCAACTTTATGTGCCGACAAAGCATACTGGAGGTGCCATTACTTTAGTATTTCAAAAGTTCTCAAAAAAACAGGAACGTAGAGGCATAGATTAATTAATTCTTAAATGAAATCTTGCATTACAACATTTTCTGATGTGTTATTATTGAAATATGGTACCCAGAACATGCCTCTCCATGCAACTTTATGTGCCGACAAAGCATACTGGAGGTGCCATTACTTTAGTATTTCAAAAGTTCTCAAAAAAACAGGAACGTAGAGGCATAGATTAATTAATTCTTAAATGAAATCTTGCATTACAACATTTTCTGATGTGTTATTATTGAAATATGGTACCCAGAACATGCCTCTCCATGCAACTTTATGTGCCGACAAAGCATACTGGAGGTGCCATTACTTTAGTATTTCAAAAGTTCTCAAAAAAACAGGAACGTAGAGGCATAGATAAATTCATTCTTAAATGAAATCTTGCATTACAACATTTTCTGATGTGTTATTGTTGAAATATGGTACCCAGAACATGCCTCTCCATGCAACTTTATGTGCCGACAAAGCATACTGGAGGTGCCATTTCTTTAGTATTTCAAAAGTTCTCAAAAAACAGGAACGTAGAGGCATAGATAAATTCATTCTTAAATGAAATCTTGCATTACAACATTTTCTGATGTGTTATTGTTGAAATATGGTACCCAGAACATGCAACTTTATGTGCCGACAAAGCATACTGGAGGTGCCATTACTTTAGTATTTCAAAAGTTCTCAAAAAAACAGGAACGTAGAGGCATAGATTAATTCATTCTTAAATGAAATCTTGCATTACAACATTTTCTGATGTGTTATTGTTGAAATATGGTACCCAGAACATGCAACTTTATGTGCCGACAAAGCATACTGGAGGTGCCATTACTTTAGTATTTCAAAAGTTCTCAAAAAAACAGGAACGTAGAGGCATAGATTAATTCATTCTTAAATGAAATCTTGCATTACAACATTTTCTGATGTATTATTGTTGAAATATGGTACCCAGAACATGCAACTTTATGTGCCGACAAAGCATACTGGAGGTGCCATTACTTTATTATTTCAAAAGTTCTCAAAAAAACAGGAACGTAGAGGCATAGATTAATTCATTCTTAAATGAAATCTTGCATTACAACATTTTCTGATGTATTATTGTTGAAATATGGTACCCAGAACATGCAACTTTATGTGCCGACAAAGCATACTGGAGGTGCCATTACTTTAGTATTTCAAAAGTTCTCAAAAAAACAGGGACGTAGAGGCATAGATTAATTCATTCTTAAATGAAATCTTGCATTACAACATTTTCTGAAGTGTTATTGTTGAAATATGGTACCCAGAACATGCAACTATATGTGCCGACAAAGCATACTAAAGGTGTCATTACTTTATTATTTCAAAAGTTTTCAAAAAAACAGGAATGTAGAGTCATTGATTAATTCATTCTTAAATGAAATCTTGCATTACAACATTTTCTGATGTGTTATTGTTGAAATATGGTACCCAGAACATGCCTGTCCATGCAACTTTATGTGCCGACAAAGCATACTGGAGGTGCCATTACTTTAGTATTTCAAAAGTTCTCAAAAAATCAGGAACGTAGAGGCATAGATAAATTCATTCTTAAATGAAATCTTGCATTACAACATTTTCCAATGTGTTATTGTTGAAATATGGTACCCAGAACATGCAACTTTATGTGCCGACAAAGCATACTGGAGGTGCCATTACTTTAGTATTTCAAAAGTTCTCAAAAAAACAGGAACGTAGAGGCATAGATAAATTCATTCTTAAATGAAATCTTGCATTACAACATTTTCTGATGTGTTATTATTGAAATATGGTACCCAGAACATGCCTCTCCATGCAACTTTATGTGCCGACAAAGCATACTGGAGGTGCCATTACTTTATTATTTCAAAAGTTCTCAAAAAAACAGGGATGTAGAGGCATAGATTAATTCATTCTTAAATGAAATCTTGCATTACAACATTTTCTGATGTGTTATTGTTGAAATATGGTACCCAGAATATGCAACTATATGTGCCGACAAAGCATACTGGAGGTGTCATTACTGTATTATTTCAAAAGTTCTCAAAAAAACAGGAATGTAGAGGCATAGATAAATTCATTCTTAAATTAAATCTTGCATTACAACATTTTCTGATGAGTTATTATTGAAATATGGTACCCAGAACATGCATCTCCATGCAACTTTATGTGCCGACAAAGCATACTGGAGGTGCCATTACTTTAGTATTTCAAAAGTTCTCAAAAAAACAGGGACGTAGAGGCATAGATTAATTAATTCTTAAATGAAATCTTGCATTACAACATTTTCTGATGTGTTATTGTTGAAATATGGTACCCAGAACATGCAACTATATGTGCCGACAAAGCATACTAAAGGTGTCATTACTTTATTATTTCAAAAGTTCTCAAAAAAACAGGAACGTAGAGGCATAGATTAATTCATTCTTAAATGAAATCTTGCATTACAACATTTTCTGATGTGTTATTATTGAAATATGGTACCCAGAACATGCCTCTCCATGCAACTTTATGTGCCGACAAAGCATACTGGAGGTGCCATTACTTTAGTATTTCAAAAGTTCTCAAAAAAACAGGAACGTAGAGGCATAGATTAATTAATTCTTAAATGAAATCTTGCATTACAACATTTTCTGATGTGTTATTATTGAAATATGGTACCCAGAACATGCCTCTCCATGCAACTTTATGTGCCGACAAAGCATACTGGAGGTGCCATTACTTTAGTATTTCAAAAGTTCTCAAAAAAACAGGAACGTAGAGGCATAGATTAATTAATTCTTAAATGAAATCTTGCATTACAACATTTTCTGATGTGTTATTATTGAAATATGGTACCCAGAACATGCCTCTCCATGCAACTTTATGTGCCGACAAAGCATACTGGAGGTGCCATTACTTTAGTATTTCAAAAGTTCTCAAAAAAACAGGAACGTAGAGGCATAGATAAATTCATTCTTAAATGAAATCTTGCATTACAACATTTTCTGATGTGTTATTGTTGAAATATGGTACCCAGAACATGCCTCTCCATGCAACTTTATGTGCCGACAAAGCATACTGGAGGTGCCATTTCTTTAGTATTTCAAAAGTTCTCAAAAAACAGGAACGTAGAGGCATAGATAAATTCATTCTTAAATGAAATCTTGCATTACAACATTTTCTGATGTGTTATTGTTGAAATATGGTACCCAGAACATGCAACTTTATGTGCCGACAAAGCATACTGGAGGTGCCATTACTTTAGTATTTCAAAAGTTCTCAAAAAAACAGGAACGTAGAGGCATAGATTAATTCATTCTTAAATGAAATCTTGCATTACAACATTTTCTGATGTGTTATTGTTGAAATATGGTACCCAGAACATGCAACTTTATGTGCCGACAAAGCATACTGGAGGTGCCATTACTTTAGTATTTCAAAAGTTCTCAAAAAAACAGGAACGTAGAGGCATAGATTAATTCATTCTTAAATGAAATCTTGCATTACAACATTTTCTGATGTGTTATTATTGAAATATGGTACCCAGAACATGCCTCTCCATGCAACTTTATGTGCCGACAAAGCATACTGGAGGTGCCATTACTTTATTATTTCAAAAGTTCTCAAAAAAACAGGGATGTAGAGGCATAGATTAATTCATTCTTAAATGAAATCTTGCATTACAACATTTTCTGATGTGTTATTGTTGAAATATGGTACCCAGAACATGCCTCTCCATGCAACTTTATGTGCCGACAAAGCATACTGGAGGTGCCATTACTTTAGTATTTCAAAAGTTCTCAAAAAAACAGGAACGTAGAGACATAGATTAATTCATTCTTAAATGAAATCTTGCATTACAACATTTTCTGATGTGTTATTGTTGAAATATGGTACCCAGAACATGCAACTTTATGTGCCGACAAAGCATACTGGAGGTGCCATTACTTTAGTATTTCAAAAGTTCTCAAAAAAACAGGAACGTAGAGGCATAGATTAATTCATTCTTAAATGAAATCTTGCATTACAACATTTTCTGATGTGTTATTATTGAAATATGGTACCCAGAACATGCCTCTCCATGCAACTTTATGTGCCGACAAAGCATACTGGAGGTGCCATTACTTTATTATTTCAAAAGTTCTCAAAAAAACAGGGATGTAGAGGCATAGATTAATTCATTCTTAAATGAAATCTTGCATTACAACATTTTCTGATGTGTTATTGTTGAAATATGGTACCCAGAATATGCAACTATATGTGCCGACAAAGCATACTGGAGGTGTCATTACTGTATTATTTCAAAAGTTCTCAAAAAAACAGGAATGTAGAGGCATAGATAAATTCATTCTTAAATTAAATCTTGCATTACAACATTTTCTGATGAGTTATTATTGAAATATGGTACCCAGAACATGCATCTCCATGCAACTTTATGTGCCGACAAAGCATACTGGAGGTGCCATTACTTTAGTATTTCAAAAGTTCTCAAAAAAACAGGGACGTAGAGGCATAGATTAATTAATTCTTAAATGAAATCTTGCATTACAACATTTTCTGATGTGTTATTGTTGAAATATGGTACCCAGAACATGCCTCTCCATGCAACTTTATGTGCCGACAAAGCATACTGGAGGTGCCATTACTTTATTATTTCAAAAGTTCTCAAAAAAACAGGGATGTAGAGGCATAGATTAATTAATTCTTAAATGAAATCTTGCATTACAACATTTTCTGAAGTGTTATTGTTGAAATATGGTACCCAGAACATGCAACTATATGTGCCGACAAAGCATACTAAAGGTGTCATTACTTTATTATTTCAAAAGTTCTCAAAAAAACAGGAACGTAGAGGCATAGATTAATTCATTCTTAAATGAAATCTTGCATTACAACATTTTCTGATGTGTTATTATTGAAATATGGTACCCAGAACATGCCTCTCCATGCAACTTTATGTGCCGACAAAGCATACTGGAGGTGCCATTACTTTAGTATTTCAAAAGTTCTCAAAAAAACAGGAACGTAGAGGCATAGATTAATTAATTCTTAAATGAAATCTTGCATTACAACATTTTCTGATGTGTTATTATTGAAATATGGTACCCAGAACATGCCTCTCCATGCAACTTTATGTGCCGACAAAGCATACTGGAGGTGCCATTACTTTAGTATTTCAAAAGTTCTCAAAAAAACAGGAACGTAGAGGCATAGATAAATTCATTCTTAAATAAAATCTTGCATTACAACATTTTCTGATGTGTTATTGTTGAAATATGGTACCCAGAACATGCCTCTCCATGCAACTTTATGTGCCGACAAAGCATACTGGAGGTGCCATTACTTTAGTATTTCAAAAGTTCTCAAAAAACAGGAACGTAGAGGCATAGATAAATTCATTCTTAAATGAAATCTTGCATTACAACATTTTCTGAAGTGTTATTGTTGAAATATGGTACCCAGAACATGCAACTATATGTGCCGACAAAGCATACTAAAGGTGTCATTACTTTATTATTTCAAAAGTTCTCAAAAAAACAGGAACGTAGAGGCATAGATTAATTCATTCTTAAATGAAATCTTGCATTACAACATTTTCTGATGTGTTATTATTGAAATATGGTACCCAGAACATGCCTCTCCATGCAACTTTATGTGCCGACAAAGCATACTGGAGGTGCCATTACTTTAGTATTTCAAAAGTTCTCAAAAAACAGGAACGTAGAGGCATAGATTAATTCATTCTTAAATGAAATCTTGCATTACAACATTTTCTGATGTGTTATTATTGAAATATGGTACCCAGAACATGCCTCTCCATGCAACTTTATGTGCCGACAAAGCATACTGGAGGTGTCATTACTTTAGTATTTCAAAAGTTCTCAAAAAAACAGGAACGTAGAGGCATAGATTAATTAATTCTTAAATGAAATCTTGCATTACAACATTTTCTGATGTGTTATTATTGAAATATGGTACCCAGAACATGCCTCTCCATGCAACTTTATGTGCCGACAAAGCATACTGGAGGTGCCATTACTTTAGTATTTCAAAAGTTCTCAAAAAAACAGGAACGTAGAGGCATAGATTAATTAATTCTTAAATGAAATCTTGCATTACAACATTTTCTGATGTGTTATTATTGAAATATGGTACCCAGAACATGCCTCTCCATGCAACTTTATGTGCCGACAAAGCATACTGGAGGTGCCATTACTTTAGTATTTCAAAAGTTCTCAAAAAAAACAGGAACGTAGAGGCATAGATAAATTCATTCTTAAATGAAATCTTGCATTACAACATTTTCTGATGTGTTATTGTTGAAATATGGTACCCAGAACATGCAACTTTATGTGCCGACAAAGCATACTGGAGGTGCCATTACTTTAGTATTTCAAAAGTTCTCAAAAAAACAGGAACGTAGAGGCATAGATTAATTCATTCTTAAATGAAATCTTGCATTACAACATTTTCTGATGTATTGTTGAAATATGGTACCCAGAACATGCAACTTTATGTGCCGACAAAGCATACTGGAGGTGCCATTACTTTAGTATTTCAAAAGTTCTCAAAAAAACAGGGACGTAGAGGCATAGATTAATTCATTCTTAAATGAAATCTTGCATTACAACATTTTCTGAAGTGTTATTGTTGAAATATGGTACCCAGAACATGCAACTATATGTGCCGACAAAGCATACTAAAGGTGTCATTACTTTATTATTTCAAAAGTTTTCAAAAAAACAGGAATGTAGAGTCATTGATTAATTCATTCTTAAATGAAATCTTGCATTACAACATTTTCTGATGTGTTATTGTTGAAATATGGTACCCAGAACATGCCTGTCCATGCAACTTTATGTGCCGACAAAGCATACTGGAGGTGCCATTACTTTAGTATTTCAAAAGTTCTCAAAAAATCAGGAACGTAGAGGCATAGATAAATTCATTCTTAAATGAAATCTTGCATTACAACATTTTCCAATGTGTTATTGTTGAAATATGGTACCCAGAACATGCAACTTTATGTGCCGACAAAGCATACTGGAGGTGCCATTACTTTAGTATTTCAAAAGTTCTCAAAAAAACAGGAACGTAGAGGCATAGATAAATTCATTCTTAAATGAAATCTTGCATTACAACATTTTCTGATGTGTTATTATTGAAATATGGTACCCAGAACATGCCTCTCCATGCAACTTTATGTGCCGACAAAGCATACTGGAGGTGCCATTACTTTATTATTTCAAAAGTTCTCAAAAAAACAGGGATGTAGAGGCATAGATTAATTCATTCTTAAATGAAATCTTGCATTACAACATTTTCTGATGTGTTATTGTTGAAATATGGTACCCAGAATATGCAACTATATGTGCCGACAAAGCATACTGGAGGTGTCATTACTGTATTATTTCAAAAGTTCTCAAAAAAACAGGAATGTAGAGGCATAGATAAATTCATTCTTAAATTAAATCTTGCATTACAACATTTTCTGATGAGTTATTATTGAAATATGGTACCCAGAACATGCATCTCCATGCAACTTTATGTGCCGACAAAGCATACTGGAGGTGCCATTACTTTAGTATTTCAAAAGTTCTCAAAAAAACAGGGACGTAGAGGCATAGATTAATTAATTCTTAAATGAAATCTTGCATTACAACATTTTCTGAAGTGTTATTGTTGAAATATGGTACCCAGAACATGCAACTATATGTGCCGACAAAGCATACTAAAGGTGTCATTACTTTATTATTTCAAAAGTTCTCAAAAAAACAGGAACGTAGAGGCATAGATTAATTCATTCTTAAATGAAATCTTGCATTACAACATTTTCTGATGTGTTATTATTGAAATATGGTACCCAGAACATGCCTCTCCATGCAACTTTATGTGCCGACAAAGCATACTGGAGGTGCCATTACTTTATTATTTCAAAAGTTCTCAAAAAAACAGGAACGTAGAGGCATAGATTAATTAATTCTTAAATGAAATCTTGCATTACAACATTTTCTGATGTGTTATTATTGAAATATGGTACCCAGAACATGCCTCTCCATGCAACTTTATGTGCCGACAAAGCATACTGGAGGTGCCATTACTTTAGTATTTCAAAAGTTCTCAAAAAAACAGGAACGTAGAGGCATAGATTAATTAATTCTTAAATGAAATCTTGCATTACAACATTTTCTGATGTGTTATTATTGAAATATGGTACCCAGAACATGCCTCTCCATGCAACTTTATGTGCCGACAAAGCATACTGGAGGTGCCATTACTTTAGTATTTCAAAAGTTCTCAAAAAAACAGGAACGTAGAGGCATAGATAAATTCATTCTTAAATGAAATCTTGCATTACAACATTTTCTGATGTGTTATTGTTGAAATATGGTACCCAGAACATGCCTCTCCATGCAACTTTATGTGCCGACAAAGCATACTGGAGGTGCCATTTCTTTAGTATTTCAAAAGTTCTCAAAAAACAGGAACGTAGAGGCATAGATAAATTCATTCTTAAATGAAATCTTGCATTACAACATTTTCTGATGTGTTATTGTTGAAATATGGTACCCAGAACATGCAACTTTATGTGCCGACAAAGCATACTGGAGGTGCCATTACTTTAGTATTTCAAAAGTTCTCAAAAAAACAGGAACGTAGAGGCATAGATTAATTCATTCTTAAATGAAATCTTGCATTACAACATTTTCTGATGTGTTATTGTTGAAATATGGTACCCAGAACATGCCTCTCCATGCAACTTTATGTGCCGACAAAGCATACTGGAGGTGCCATTACTTTAGTATTTCAAAAGTTCTCAAAAAAACAGGAACGTAGAGACATAGATTAATTCATTCTTAAATGAAATCTTGCATTACAACATTTTCTGATGTGTTATTGTTGAAATATGGTACCCAGAACATGCAACTTTATGTGCCGACAAAGCATACTGGAGGTGCCATTACTTTAGTATTTCAAAAGTTCTCAAAAAAACAGGAACGTAGAGGCATAGATTAATTCATTCTTAAATGAAATCTTGCATTACAACATTTTCTGATGTGTTATTATTGAAATATGGTACCCAGAACATGCCTCTCCATGCAACTTTATGTGCCGACAAAGCATACTGGAGGTGCCATTACTTTATTATTTCAAAAGTTCTCAAAAAAACAGGGATGTAGAGGCATAGATTAATTCATTCTTAAATGAAATCTTGCATTACAACATTTTCTGATGTGTTATTGTTGAAATATGGTACCCAGAATATGCAACTATATGTGCCGACAAAGCATACTGGAGGTGTCATTACTGTATTATTTCAAAAGTTCTCAAAAAAACAGGAATGTAGAGGCATAGATAAATTCATTCTTAAATTAAATCTTGCATTACAACATTTTCTGATGAGTTATTATTGAAATATGGTACCCAGAACATGCATCTCCATGCAACTTTATGTGCCGACAAAGCATACTGGAGGTGCCATTACTTTAGTATTTCAAAAGTTCTCAAAAAAACAGGGACGTAGAGGCATAGATTAATTAATTCTTAAATGAAATCTTGCATTACAACATTTTCTGAAGTGTTATTGTTGAAATATGGTACCCAGAACATGCAACTATATGTGCCGACAAAGCATACTAAAGGTGTCATTACTTTATTATTTCAAAAGTTCTCAAAAAAACAGGAACGTAGAGGCATAGATTAATTCATTCTTAAATGAAATCTTGCATTACAACATTTTCTGATGTGTTATTATTGAAATATGGTACCCAGAACATGCCTCTCCATGCAACTTTATGTGCCGACAAAGCATACTGGAGGTGCCATTACTTTAGTATTTCAAAAGTTCTCAAAAAAACAGGAACGTAGAGGCATAGATTAATTCATTCTTAAATGAAATCTTGCATTACAACATTTTCTGATGTGTTATTATTGAAATATGGTACCCAGAACATGCCTCTCCATGCAACTTTATGTGCCGACAAAGCATACTGGAGGTGCCATTACTTTAGTATTTCAAAAGTTCTCAAAAAAACAGGAACGTAGAGGCATAGATTAATTAATTCTTAAATGAAATCTTGCATTACAACATTTTCTGATGTGTTATTATTGAAATATGGTACCCAGAACATGCCTCTCCATGCAACTTTATGTGCCGACAAAGCATACTGGAGGTGCCATTACTTTAGTATTTCAAAAGTTCTCAAAAAAACAGGAACGTAGAGGCATAGATAAATTCATTCTTAAATGAAATCTTGCATTACAACATTTTCTGATGTGTTATTGTTGAAATATGGTACCCAGAACATGCCTCTCCATGCAACTTTATGTGCCGACAAAGCATACTGGAGGTGCCATTTCTTTAGTATTTCAAAAGTTCTCAAAAAACAGGAACGTAGAGGCATAGATAAATTCATTCTTAAATGAAATCTTGCATTACAACATTTTCTGAAGTGTTATTGTTGAAATATGGTACCCAGAACATGCAACTATATGTGCCGACAAAGCATACTAAAGGTGTCATTACTTTATTATTTCAAAAGTTCTCAAAAAAACAGGAACGTAGAGGCATAGATTAATTCATTCTTAAATGAAATCTTGCATTACAACATTTTCTGATGTGTTATTATTGAAATATGGTACCCAGAACATGCCTCTCCATGCAACTTTATGTGCCGACAAAGCATACTGGAGGTGCCATTACTTTAGTATTTCAAAAGTTCTCAAAAAAACAGGAACGTAGAGGCATAGATTAATTAATTCTTAAATGAAATCTTGCATTACAACATTTTCTGATGTGTTATTATTGAAATATGGTACCCAGAACATGCCTCTCCATGCAACTTTATGTGCCGACAAAGCATACTGGAGGTGCCATTACTTTAGTATTTCAAAAGTTCTCAAAAAAACAGGAACGTAGAGGCATAGATTAATTCATTCTTAAATGAAATCTTGCATTACAACATTTTCTGATGTGTTATTATTGAAATATGGTACCCAGAACATGCCTCTCCATGCAACTTTATGTGCCGACAAAGCATACTGGAGGTGCCATTACTTTAGTATTTCAAAAGTTCTCAAAAAAAACAGGAACGTAGAGGCATAGATAAATTCATTCTTAAATGAAATCTTGCATTACAACATTTTCTGATGTGTTATTGTTGAAATATGGTACCCAGAACATGCAACTTTATGTGCCGACAAAGCATACTGGAGGTGCCATTACTTTAGTATTTCAAAAGTTCTCAAAAAAACAGGAACGTAGAGGCATAGATTAATTCATTCTTAAATGAAATCTTGCATTACAACATTTTCTGATGTGTTATTATTGAAATATGGTACCCAGGCCAGAACATGCCTCTCCATGCAACTTTATGTGCCGACAAAGCATACTGGAGGTGCCATTACTTTAGTATTTCAAAAGTTCTCAAAAAAACAGGAACGTAGAGGCATAGATAAATTCATTCTTAAATGAAATCTTGCATTACAACATTTTCTGATGTGTTATTGTTGAAATATGGTACCCAGAACATGCAACTTTATGTGCCGACAAAGCATACTGGAGGTGCCATTACTTTATTATTTCAAAAGTTCTCAAAAAAACAGGGACGTAGAGGCATGGATTAATTCATTCTTAAATTAAATCTTGCATTACAACATTTTCTGAAGTGTTATTGTTGAAATATGGTACCCAGAACATGCAACTATATGTGCCGACAAAGCATACTGGAGGTGCCATTACTTTATTATTTCAAAAGTTCTCAAAAAAAACAGGAACGTAGAGGCATAGATTAATTCATTCTTAAATGAAATCTTGCATTACAACATTTTCTGATGTGTTATTATTGAAATATGGTACCCAGAACATGCCTCTCCATGCAACTTTATGTGCCGACAAAGCATACTGGAGGTGCCATTACTTTAGTATTTCAAAAGTTCTCAAAAAAACAGGAACGTAGAGGCATAGATTAATTCATTCTTAAACTAAATCTTGCATTACAACATTTTCTGATGTGTTATTGTTGAAATATGGTACCCAGAACATGCCTCTCCATGCAACTTTATGTGCCGACAAAGCATACTGGAGGTGCCATTACTTTAGTATTTCAAAAGTTCTCAAAAAAACAGGGATGTAGAGGCATAGATAAATTCATTCTTAAATGAAATCTTGCATTACAACATTTTCTGAAGTGTTATTGTTGAAATATGTTACCCAGAACATGCAACTTTATGTGCCGACAAAGCATACTGGAGGTGCCATTACTTTAGTATTTCAAAAGTTCTCAAAAAAACAGGAACATAGAGGCATAGATTAATTCATTCTTAAATGAAATCTTGCATTACAACATTTTCTGATGTGTTATTTATGAAATATGGTACCCAGAATATGCCGCTCCATGCAACTTTATGTGCCGACAAAGCATACTGGAGGAGTCATTACTTTAGTATTTCAAAAGTTCTCAAAAAAACAGGAACGTAGAGGCATAGATTAATTCATTCTTAAATGAAATCTTGCATTACAACATTTTCTGAAGTGTTATTGTTGAAATATGTTACCCAGAACATGCAACTTTATGTGCCGACAAAGCATACTGGAGGTGCCATTACTTTAGTATTTCAAAAGTTCTCAAAAAAACAGGAACATAGAGGCATAGATTAATTCATTCTTAAATGAAATCTTGCATTACAACATTTTCTGATGTGTTATTTATGAAATATGGTACCCAGAATATGCCGCTCCATGCAACTTTATGTGCCGACAAAGCATACTGGAGGAGTCATTACTTTAGTATTTCAAAAGTTCTCAAAAAAACAGGAACGTAGAGGCATAGATTAATTCATTCTTAAATGAAATCTTGCATTACAACATTTTCTCTGTTATTGTTGAAATATGGTACCCAGAATATGCCACTCAATGCAGCTTTGTGTTTCGGAGAGATTGTTTTATTTCTGTTTTTAATGAAGAAGGTATTGTTATTATTACTATTAACATAATTATTATTTCATATATAGTTAACTTTATATTCACAATGCATATATAATCTGGCACATTTAACTGAAGCTTTAGCAGAACACATTAAAGGTGCTCTGGATATGAGGATGCACATAATGTTTCGTTTGTCCTTGATGTGCTACTACCGGAGGTAAGATACTTGACCACACATAATTACTATGCAGATTCTGATTATATTTGCGGTCAGTGAAAATAGAAAGTTTATTCTGTGTGTTTATTCTCTTTATTGTTTTAAAGCTTACCATAATAATTCTGATTAAGATTGAAGAATTTAATCGATTTCAAGCAGAAAGATGTTTAAACACTGGATTATCCCGTTATTTGTAGTAAGTAGAATATTAAGCAACATCCATTGCAGTTTAATGACAACTCATAATCGGTGCCATAGATTCATTGTCTGTGTGAAATAATTTATATATTTTTAAATTATCAGATGGCTTCTGAACATGACTGCACACAAGATGTTTGGACTAGGCCTACGCATTTATTGACTTGTTTCTTCATAAAAGATTGTGACTGTTAATTGTGTTACATGTTCAATATATTTGTTTTATTTGTAATAAATTATTATGGTAGTGCAGTATTGTCTAAATTATTCTTTATTGCCTTAGAACTGGTTAGGTATATCGCTGGTTTGTGGTGATAAATATTATAAAAAAGTGTCGTCTTTCTGGCTCCTTCAGACACAGAAACCACTGATTAAAGAGTCATATGCTGTGTGCATACTCTTTAGTGAAAGTTTATCTAGACCTGTACAGGCTCATTTTTGAGAATGAAATCAATTACTCAAGTCGGCCCATACAGTTGCATGGAGAGGCATATTCTGGGTACCATATTTCAATAATAACACATCAGAAAATGTTGTAATGCAGGATTTCATTTAAGAATGAATTAATCTATGCCTCTATGTTCCTGTTTTTTTGAGAACTTTTAAAATAATACAGTAATGACACCTCCAGTATGCTTTGTCGGCACATATAGTTGCATGTTCTGGGTACCATATTTCAAAAATACCACTTCAGAAAATGTTGTAATGCAAGATTTCATTTAAGAATGAATTAATCTATGCCTCTACGTTCCTGTTTTTTTGAGAACTTTTGAAATACTGAAGTAATGGCACCTCCAGTATGCTTTGTCGGCACATAAAGTTGCATGTTCTGGGTACCATATTTCAACAATAACACATCAGAAAATGTTGTAATGCAAGATTTCATTTAAGAATTAATTAATCTATGTCTCTATGTTCCTGTTTTTTTGAGAACTTTTGAAATACTAAAGTAATGGCACCTCCAGTATGCTTTGTCGGCACATATAGTTGCATGTTCTGGGTACCATATTTCAACAATAACACTTCAGAAAATGTTGTAATGCAAGATTTCATTTAAGAATGAATTAATCTATGCCTCTACATTCCTGTTTTTTTGAGAACTTTTGAAAAACTAAAGTAATGGCACCTCAAGTATGCTTTGTCGCCACATAAAGTTGCATGTTCTGGGTACCATATTTCAACAATAACACATCAGAAAATGTTGTAATGCAAGATTTCATTTAAGAATGAATTAATCTATGCCTCTACATTCCTGTTTTTTTGAGAACTTTTGAAATAATAAAGTAATGACACCTCCAGGATGCTTTGTCGGCACATGAAGTTGCATGGAGAGGCATGTTCTGGGTACCATATTTCAACAATAACACATCAGAAAATGTTGTAATGCAAGATTTAATTTAAGAATGAATTAATCTATGCCTCTACGTTCCTGTTTTTTTGAGAACTTTTGAAATAATAAAGTAATGACACCTCCAGGATGCTTTGTCGGCACATAAAGTTGCATGTTCTGGGTACCATATTTCAACAATAACATATCAGAAAATGTTGTAATGCAAGATTTCATTTAAGAATTAATTAATCTATGTCTCTACGTTCCTGTTTTTTTGAGGACTTTTGAAATAATAAAGTAATGGCACCTCCAGTATGCTTTGTCGGCACATAAAGTTGCATGTTCTGGGTACCATATTTCAACAATAACACATCAGAAAATGTTGTAATGCAAGATTTAATTTAAGAATGAATTAATCTATGTCTCTACGTTCCTGTTTTTTTGAGAACTTTTAAAATACTAAAGTAATGGCACCTCCAGTATGCTTTGTCGGCACATAAAGTTGCATGTTCTGGGTACCATATTTCAACAATAACACATCAGAAAATGTTGTAATGCAAGATTTAATTTAAGAATGAATTAATCTATGCCTCTACGTTCCTGTTTTTTTGAGAACTTTTGAAATAATAAAGTAATGGCACCTCCAGTATGCTTTGTCGGCACATAAAGTTGCATGGAGAGGCATGTTCTGGGTACTATATTTCAACAATAACACATCAGAAAATGTTGTAATGCAAGATTTCATTTAAGAATTAATTAATCTATGCCTCTACGTTCCTGTTTTTTTGAGAACTTTTGAAATACTAAAGTAATGACACCTCCATTATGCTTTGTCGGTACATAAAGTTGCATGGAGAGGCATGTTCTGGGTACCATATTTCAACAATAACACATCAGAAAATGTTGTAATGCAAGATTTAATTTAAGAATGAATTAATCTATGCCTCTATGTTCCTGTTTTTTTGAGAACTTTTGAAATAATAAAGTAATGACACCTTTAGTATGCTTTGTCGGCACATATAGTTGCATGTTCTGGGTACCATATTTCAACAATAACACATCAGAAAATGTTTTAATGCAAGATTTCATTTAAGAATTAATTAATCTTTGCCTCTATGTTCCTGTTTTTTTGAGAACTTTTGAAATACTAAAGTAATGGCACCTCCAGTATGCTTTGTCCAGTATACACACACACACACACACACACACACACACACACACACACACACACACACAGACACACACACACACACACACACACACACACACACACACACACACACACACACACACACACACACACACATACATACATACATACATATACACACACACACACATGTTAGACTGGAGTAATGGATAACTTCTAATAAAGAACAGAAATTACATTACATTAAATCTCAGTTGGAAACATAATGTCACGTTTCTCCATACTTTTAAAAAAACATTTAGTAATTACAAAATAATAATTTAACACATAGCTTACACCATTTATAGAGGCAGACAAGATAATCTTTTCAGGAGTAAGCTATTTATTTTCACTGTTAAATGAAAATGCTGCCCGATCCACAGGCTTGCAATTCACATACAACTGTTCCTTTAAGAAATACGGCCAAAAGCACTGAGGGGGAGTGGTTAACAACCATCCAACATTTTTAAGGTGGAATGAATAGTTCGACGAATAAGGAGCTGGCGAAAAAGGAGCTGGAGTCAGCCTCGTTTGAGGGTTATGGTTAGGGTTAATAGTATATCATGGGATAATGTTTATTTTTGGTGAACTATCCCTTTGTTTAAGCTGGGTGACTTGTGTGGTTTTGCTGTTTTGCGCAGGATACTGCAGCCCGGAGGAACAGCCTATGGCACTTCATGACTTGTAGTAACGTTGATGTTTTCGATCTGTGTATTGCAGCTGCAGAAGACAAAGAAGAAGATCATCTTTTTGCAGAATGTCATGCCGCTAATTTGGCCAATTGTGACAACATGTATCGGCAGAATGCTCGCTCCAAAGTGGAAGAGGAGAAGTTTAATGGTATAAGTTGGCCTATCACAAATTCTGAAACATGAGACATTTAGAAGTTTGCTTAACACTTTCTGTGTTGCTGCCAATGCAGAAGAGCAGAAGTATGTCTGAATCCGCTGTCAGTGTCCATGGGTACAGGCGTAATGTCCATGATTCACATGTCTTTCAGAGTATAGACGCAGCTGGAAGGAAGTGGGTGAGAAGTTGAAAGAGAAATACCCCCAGTGGACTTCTGAAGACATCTCCAACCTCAGATTTCATTTTGAGCATTTTGCCGAGGAATTTGGGTATCTCCTCCACTTCCGTATCCTGTAAGTGAACACTTGCTTTCAGTACCCATGCATTTTGCAAAGCTAAACCCAGTGTTAGGGGGAAACAGTTTAAGACCCATGGACCAAATGTTTGAAAGAAGACCCGGAGTCAGAATTATAAAAAATTGAAGACAAGTTTTACTGAAGATAGTTTGCAGTTTCATCAGCAGAAGTTCAGCTTCAAGACTCGCACAGGAGTTCGTAGGCCGCCCCTCTTACAGTTACACAGATCACAGCAGTTACACCATTTCCAAGGTCTAAGCTACGTCATTGAATGATTCTGATTGGCTAAGAAATTGATAAACATAGTAATTTTCCACACATATACAGATAGCCAGAAGCATATCTCCATAGATTGTGCCGCTGACACTCGGACCCTGAAGTCAGGCACGTCGTGACCTTCCAGGTCGCAGATTTTGGGTGGCTGGGTGCCAGCATGTCTCGAACAACAACTCTGTCAAACTCCAATAATGCCAGTGGTTCCTTAACCTGTAAGCAAGAAGACTAACACACATCTTTTCCAAGGTTGGATTTGGCCAGGCTCTAACTATAAACAGGAGTCTCGTCTCAAAACATCAAGATAACAAGTTCTTTCTCTCAGGATAGGACACTTTAGTCTAAATGGAAAATATAGGCTTTAACTGACAAATGGTCCCTTAAACTATAGACTTCAATGACCCCTATATGTTTTAACACATTGAAGACCTTTCTAAAAACACAAAACCAGTCCCTATTTAATTTCTGGAAGCTGGGATAAATAGGCAAGCAATGTTACTGCATTCAAATATCAAATACAGACATTAAAGAATACATGAAAAGAACATTTCAGTAATCACACTGGTAACTTCTATAACAAAGTAAAATCTCCAGAGAAGTAAGTCAACCCATGTTATATTTAGAAGGAAAAATATTGATTAATACCTTGATGATAATCACTCATTACATATACATTGAAGCAGCAGTGGATTCCAATCCACTCCCTTCAGTCCCCCGTTTTAGACCGATGTGGGGTCCTAAACACCACATCTGGTCTTTCCAAAAAGGCTGCTTCAAAAGGTTTGGTTTCTGACCCATGCTCCTCTATCAGGTTAAATTTTTATAAAACAGGCAATATCTTTTTCCTTTTAAGGACTTAATATGAACATAATATCCCACATAGTACATAGTATTATTGATCTCCAGAACCTTCGGACATAGCTGTCTTTACATGTCTTACACAGCTGTTATTCATCTTGGTGAATTTGGTATTATCATCCACTAACTGATACAAAACAAGTACATATTTATTCTCTGGAAGCCGGGCTAAATAAGCAAGCACTGTTGCTGTATTCCTAGCATGGGCTAGACCCACAGTCACTACTCAGATCCTAAATACAGACATGGTCTATAATCATAAATACCAGGATATGTTCATAAAACTATAATTTTCAATTCCTTTTATAATAAACTAAGAAATAGTTAATCCATTCTTTTTTTACTACCCCCATTATAGACCCTTTAGATTCAAAACAAAATGTTTGTCAAACCAAAATAAATAAACAACAAAAAATCAAAAATTATAATAATAATAATTAAGACCCAAAACAATATCCATAATATTAATCCATAACCCATAATCAAAGTACCTTAAGTCTCTACTGAAGTAATCCTTCAGTTTACAGTCCCATAGCATGTATCATTTTAATTGTATAACATCTTGTACCTTTCAAAATTAGAAATAAAATAAAACAAATTCATGTCATCATTTCAATCATTATTTTACCACTGAAATATAGAATTGTTCCCAATTCTGCTTAATAAAACTTTTGTTCATTCCTCATCCTTGTATCACGTTAATTAATACCTGTTAATCATACTCAATGCCTTATTATTTTTATCTGAAACTCACTTTTCATACCATTTCAACTTAATTTGACTGAACAGGCGTTCATAAATAGTTCCATAAATTCTATCAGAAATTTTGTTTTCATAACATACATTTTTCTACTATATTTCTTCTCATCTTTCTCTATTTCCATACATGCCTCATCTAGCCAGTACATTATTGTTTTCTTACAATCCAAAATATTATGTTACTCGAATCTCAACCCTTAAGTCGAACAGACAGCCATATAGCTGCTTTCTCCTTCAACCTTTTATTACATACATTGTAGTTCACTCAGACATCTAATGTTATACATCCATTTAATGGATTAAGAAATAAAACTTTTTTTTTAGAAGTTATATCCACTCCTCCTTTGTTCGCCCACCGGCCTTTCATAAAAATGAGGGATCCCTCTCTGGATAATTTGGATAGTGACTTTGCCAATGTGTCACTTTGTCTCTCTGCCATCAAGTCTATTATTTTTACATTTACCATTATGATCCCATACCTAGGTGTCTTATTTAAATTTAGACCCTCAGTTGAATTTAGACAAGAGTTTTTACCCCATAATGGATGACAATCTTAAACTTCACAATTCCAATTTACATAAATACTAATCCAGAGAGTAATTCAGATCAGAACATTCAGAAGATTCAGAACATCATAAATGACAAAAGTAGTCATAATTACCAGTAACAGACAGAGCTGGAAAACCAATCCAATTAAAGCTCGTCCAATGTTCTGTATCGTCTTTTCATCAGATTGACTCAGAATTATCAGCTTTTTTAAAGTTTGTCGTTTCACTTAACCCATCTGTAATGATAAAACACTCATTCCAGAGGTTAATGACAAAATATTCACAAAATCAGGAAATAATAGTACCACAAACTAACACATACAAGACATGAAGTGCAGTCACCATCACACGCACTCATTCTAGACACACACATATGTTAAATGCTCATTTTCAATGTTCACTTTTTATATTAACTCTAAAAATATTTACTTCACATTTTTCTTTCGATTTTACCTAATTTTACATAGTCTCTTTGCCAGTTTCAAAGCATCTCTGTTCATTACTCACTTGATTTTAGAAAAGTCAGCTGGGTGGTTCATTATCATTATTTTGCTTCAGCTTGCTTTAGCAGGCCGATAACAGAAAGACAGACAGAGCACCGTCCCTGCCTCCATTCAGAGTCTCTTTCACTATACACAAATAATCTTTTCAGCAGCCCCCTAAGACTGTAACTTAGACAAAATGTAATAATAAATTAATTTTAATAACCTTTGACCATTCACCTTTGTTATCCAGGCTTTTTCTTGAATCTACAAAAGCTGTCTTCATCTTTAGCCACCAACATGTCTAATGACCTTCAGGAGTTAAAACTATCTTATTGACCTTAGTTCAAAATAAACATTTCTATAGATTTTTTTTTTCTTGCTTATAAGGCACCCAACTTGATATAAATTAAGAAGTTTTGTTACTGTCTCCACAACAAATAATGCCAGTCACCTCATGTTCTCAGCTGGTTCTTGAAAGCCCATTCCCATCAGCTCTTTATCTTTAATCTCCATCAGGGTGTTGTCCCCTGGCATGGTTGCAGACACTTGTCACAATGAAAAACAAGTCATCCAATGAATGCGGTTTCTGTTGAGTGGTATGGAGGAACTCACATTTCTGGGTCAGACTGCCGTAACTTCTCACAGCTCATCCCCCCTTAATGATATAATGATGCTGCTGGCCTCACAGTCATCAGCTCCACTCTCATACCCATCTCACATAACACACCTCCCATCAGAAGATGCCCAGTGGCGGCGGTGACCCCCTGCCTTAGGTTGCCCTCGTTTGGCCAAAGAGGATCTTACCCGTCCTTGAGTAATCACCTCGTGCACACTGGTAACCGCTCTTCCCCATCACAAAATCAGTTTTCTTCAACAGACTCAGTTGTTTTCTGGAGCTTAGGGAAGGCACATTCAAGAGTCACCAGAGCCATTCGGACTGCCTAATAGTGTTAACACAGGGAGACAGGTTAATAACAGCGGTATTTAATCGCTTAAATATTTTAAACATCTTCAAATCAGCAAAATCGCAATACTGAGATTATACTCAGTGAATTTATTTATCACAACGTCTTTAGCCGGGAACCATCGGCCCTGTTTCATGGTGGAGACTAAAATGAGACAAAGAAGTTACTGGCCCTGAATTAAACTAGTCAAAAACGTCACTTCTATCGTTTAAGACTTCTTTAAAGTCATTCAGTTTTACTTTTAAAACATTTACAAATTTCCCTTTAAATGTATGAAATCTGAACTGCCTGTTTCATGATTTCTTTTAATATCTCCATGTCTATGGTTTTCAAATAAAACACTGTGCTTAACTATAAATAGCTTATTATCATTTATGTCACAGGCTCAGATAACAGCTTTTATCTGACTTTGAATGAGAGAGAGACTCTGAGGCATTCAGGACTGGTACACTGCACTCTCTTAAACTTCTAAAATCAAACTTTATCTACTATCTTTTAACTCTAGCCCAGCAGTAAGGCATCTTTGCCCGAATTTACATGTATTTTCAAACAACCATATTTTATATTTGTCTTTTGCCCACATCAGGGAATTTAGACATTAGAAATTTCATTCAGATTGTGTCTCTGTCGCACTGGACGTCTCAGCCACAGCACACACCAGATTCAGATAAGCAAACTGTTTCAGCCAATCACAAGCTTATCTTTGGAAAGCAAAACATCAGCTCCTAGTTCTTTCATGGTCAACACTATTCCTCCACGTTCAAGACACTAACAATCTGTTTGTTTAATCAGATGCCTTTCTATTTTACATTTAGCAACTGTTAATCCAGTAATACTGCTTCTACTTATTCGATCTTAAATAAAATAATAATTCTAGTTCTCAATAACGTTTCACATTTCTTTTCAATTTTAGTTGTCAAGTTCTTAATTACTTCCATGTATTTTCCTAGGAGATTATCAATCTGCAATTAGGACTCACATTAACTTTGAAGAGGCTATCACTCTCTGCTTGATAACACACCTCCCATCAGAAGATGCCCAGTGGCGGGCATCTTAAACACTGATCTACTTTCAAACCCACATTAATACCAGAAATTTCTGTTAATTTCACATTTTTATCACCTTCTGAGTGGCCATTTACAATTACGGGCAAAATGGCCCAGTTGACCACTATTAAAACACTCTCTGTCATCTGGTGGGTTCATGTGTCAGCTTCAACTACATCAACAGACAACTTGCCTATAGTTTGATCACTGTGAGCTTGCAAACGGCTCCGACTTACTGCACACCCTTGAAGCAGTGTGTCCCAATCAGGAATGCAAACAGAGCCACTGATAAGCAGTTCTCTGTATTCCTTTACAGTCCACCCGTGCAATAGCCAAATCATAATCTTCATCATTATCATTGGCAGCACATTCATTTTCATAAGCTGCACAGAAAATCACTCAACATATTCTAAAGGGTTTTCACAATGTTTCTGTTAAACTTGAATCACATTTGTCCACGGAAATGATCCCAGACCCATAATTACATTTACTTGCTTTTTGTAATCATCATAAGCAATACAAGGCTAAGACTTAAAAAAATTTCAGTTTCTTTCTTTGTCTAGCCAGTCAAGTTGTTGTTTAAATTTCCGAACAGAATCAAAACCTGACTCCCCATTTTCTTATTAATTTCACTTTCTTTGAAGTCAGAGCTTCCGAGCACAGTTGCTTACAGCGTTTGCTCTCTTCTGTCTCACTATTTGTTTCAGGACTGTTCAGGTTATTGATCAAGTTACTCAATTTGTCTGCCATTTCTTAATCACAGTTCAAACTCACCTGTTGCAGAAATGGAGGCGGCGATCTTTGAACAACACAGCTTGGCTTCTGCATGATGAAACTGCAAAGTATACTCCAACATCACAGTTACATATACTGGTCCACGCCAATTTGGGTCACAACTTTTATTTTTCTCTTGGGATCATTCCTGATGCATCCCTGGCAAACAACCTTATTTTTGTTAATATCCCTAACTGCCTAATTCACTAAGTTCAGGGTACCCCTATCTGAGATGGAAGAGACAGAGTAGGTTCGCGGCGCCCTGGACCTTCAATCCAGGGACGTACTCTACTGGGGTGTTGCTACACCAACCATGCCCAGCGGGGCCCCCACAGAGCACGCTTCGCTTGCGCTGTCTGCTCTTGTTAACTTTAAACAATGCTATCAGCGACTTCTTATACTTTTAACACTTAGTATAATTAATCTTCACTCTCCTCATCGGAGTGAAGCTCTTCCGTTCCCCTTCACAATCTCTTCCATTCAGACATAATAAACTATTTCTACCTTGTTTGCTGATTTGCCAGGGGTGGTGTCACCAAGGATAATTGCCCGCATCCTCCACCATTACTGTTAGGGGTAAACAGTTTAAGACCCATGGACCAAATGTTTGAAAGAAGACCCGGAGTCAGAATTATAAAAAAATTGAAGAAAAGTTTTACTGAAGATAGTTTGCAGTTTCATCAGCAGAAGTTCAGCTTCAAGACTCACACAGGAGTTCGTAGGCCGCCCCTCTTACAGTTACACAGATCACAGCAGTTACACCATTTCCAAGGTCTAAGCTACGTCATTGAATGATTCTGATTGGCTAAGAAATTGATAAACATAGTAATTTTCCACACATATACAGATAGCCAGAAGCATATCTCCATAGATTATGCCGCTGACACTCGGACCCTGAAGTCAGGCACGTCGTGACCTTCCAGGTCGCAGATTTTGGGTGGCTGGGTGCCAGCATGTCTCGAACAACAACTCTGTCAAACTCCAATAATGCCAGTGGTTCCTTAACCTGTAAGCAAGAAGACTAACACACATCTTTTCCAAGGTTGGATTTGGCCAGGCTCTAACTATAAACAGGAGTCTCGTCTCAAAACATCGAGATAACAAGTTCTTTCTCTCAGGATAGGACACTTTAGTCTAAATGGAAAATATAGGCTTTAACTGACAAATGGTCCCTTAAACTATAGACTTCAATGACCCCTATATGTTTTAACACATTGAAGACCTTTCTAAAAACACAAAACCAGTCCCTATTTAATTTCTGGAAGCTGGGATAAATAGGCAAGCAATGTTACTGCATTCAAATATCAAATACAGACATTAAAGAATACATGAAAAGAACATTTCAGTAATCACACTGGTAACTTCTATAACAAAGTAAAATCTCCAGAGAAGTAAGTCAACCCATGTTATATTTAGAAGGAAAAATATTGATTAATACTTTGATGATAATCACTCATTACATATACATTGAAGCAGCAGTGGATTCCAATCCACTCCCTTCACCAGACAGATATCTTTTTAATTGTAACAAACACCATTTCAGCTCTAGGTGGCAGCAGCACTCTCTGACTCCATCCCACACAAGTCAATACTAGATCAGAGTATTTTAATAAATAAGTATTAATAATCTCTCACAATCTCTTATTCTCTCTTGTTTACTGTGCCGACATGAACTCTGGGACAGCAATGAGATGCTTGACTTCTTTCAGCTTGACTCTTCTCCTGAGCAGCGCAGAGCGATGTTTGACTCGGTAGACACTCAGCATTATGGCGCCATCAACTTTGAGGAGTATCTTCAGGTTATAAACAATACCTCGAATTATGAGTTTTTGCAGAATTCTTTAACATCTATGTCCGTTTGTCTTCATCAAGAAGTCTTTAGCAGATGTTTGATTTTCACTCGTTGTCTCTCTCTCTTTTAGCTGATGAACAATATGAAAGTTGGGTCACCTGTGCCCGCGGCTGCTTGGTTTGACGAGGACAGAGATGAGATTCTGACACTGTGCCATGAAGTATCGCAAGCTGACCCCTTCACACAGATGTGCTATGGTTTGTTCTAGACCACAAGGATTGCTTTGTACAGTAATGGCTGTCATCTGTGTTCTGTTTACTCTTTTTTAAGTAGCACACATAGAAATGTTGTTTTGTTTACTTCAGTTTGTAATGTTTTTTCAGTATTGCTGTTTAAGACTGAATTATACATTCTGTGTGATAGAGTGTAGAAAACAAGAGTTTCATTGTTAAGGATGACTAGTCAGAAAACAAGTAAAAGTATGATGTATGAGGATAAACGTGTACAAGTGTGATGTATGAGGATAAACGTGTAAAAGTGTGATGTATGAGGATAAACGTGTAAAAGTGTGATGTATGAGGATAAACGTGTAAAAGTGTGATGTATGAGGATAAACGTGTACAAGTGTGATGTATGAGGATAAACGTGTACAAGTGTGATGTATGAGGATAAACGTGTACAAGTGTGATGTATGAGGATAAACGTGTAAAAGTGTGATGTATGAGGATAAACGTGTAAAAGTGTGATGTATGAGGATAAACGTGTAAAAGTGTGATGTATGAGGATAAACGTGTAAAAGTGTGATGTATGAGGATAAACGTGTAAAAGTGTGATGTATGAGGATAAACGTGTAAAAGTGTGATGTATGAGGATAAACGTGTAAAAGTGTGATGTATGAGGATAAACGTGTACAAGTGTGATGTATGAGGATAAACGTGTACAAGTGTGATGTATGAGGATAAACGTGTACAAGTGTGATGTATGAGGATAAACGTGTTAAAGTGTGATGTATGAGGATAAACGTGTTAAAGTGTGATGTATGAGGATAAACGTGTTAAAGTGTGATGTATGAGGATAAACGTGTAAAAGTGTGATGTATGAGGATAAACGTGTAAAAGTGTGATGTATGAGGATAAACGTGTAAAAGTGTGATGTATGAGGATAAACGTGTTAAAGTGTGATGTATGAGGATAAACGTGTAAAAGTGTGATGTTCGAGGATAAACGTGTAAAAGTGTGATGTATGAGGATAAACGTGTACAAGTGTGATGTATGAGGATAAACGTGTAAAAGTGTGATGTATGAGGATAAACGTGTAAAAGTGTGATGTATGAGGATAAACGTGTAAAAGTGTGATGTATGAGGATAAACGTGTACAAGTGTGATGTATGAGGATAAACGTGTAAAAGTGTGATGTATGAGGATAAACGTGTAAAAGTGTGATGTATGAGGATAAACGTGTACAAGTGTGATGTATGAGGATAAACGTGTACAAGTGTGATGTATGAGGATAAACGTGTAAAAGTGTGATGTATGAGGATAAACGTGTAAAAGTGTGATGTATGAGGATAAACGTGTACAAGTGTGATGTATGAGGATAAACGTGTAAAAGTGTGATGTATGAGGATAAACGTGTAAAAGTGTGATGTATGAGGATAAACGTGTACAAGTGTGATGTATGAGGATAAACGTGTAAAAGTGTGATGTATGAGGATAAACGTGTACAAGTGTGATGTATGAGGATAAACGTGTAAAAGTGTGATGTATGAGGATAAACGTGTAAAAGTGTGATGTATGAGGATAAACGTGTTAAAGTGTGATGTATGAGGATAAACGTGTAAAAGTGTGATGTATGAGGATAAACGTGTAAAAGTGTGATGTATGAGGATAAACGTGTACAAGTGTGATGTATGAGGATAAACGTGTACAAGTGTGATGTATGAGGATAAACGTGTACAAGTGTGATGTATGAGGATAAACGTGTACAAGTGTGATGTATGAGGATAAACGTGTTAAAGTGTGATGTATGAGGATAAACGTGTTAAAGTGTGATGTATGAGGATAAACGTGTAAAAGTGTGATGTATGAGGATAAACGTGTAAAAGTGTGATGTATGAGGATAAACGTGTTAAAGTGTGATGTATGAGGATAAACGTGTAAAAGTGTGATGTTCGAGGATAAACGTGTAAAAGTGTGATGTATGAGGATAAACGTGTTAAAGTGTGATGTATGAGGATAAACGTGTAAAAGTGTGATGTATGAGGATAAACGTGTTAAAGTGTGATGTATGAGGATAAACGTGTAAAAGTGTGATGTTCGAGGATAAACGTGTAAAAGTGTGATGTATGAGGATAAACGTGTAAAAGTGTGATGTATGAGGATAAACGTGTAAAAGTGTGATGTATGAGGATAAACGTGTAAAAGTGTGATGTATGAGGATAAACGTGTAAAAGTGTGATGTATGAGGATAAACGTGTAAAAGTGTGATGTATGAGGATAAACGTGTAAAAGTGTGATGTATGAGGATAAACGTGTAAAAGTGTGATGTATGAGGATAAACGTGTAAAAGTGTGATGTATGAGGATAAACGTGTAAAAGTGTGATGTATGAGGATAAACGTGTTAAAGTGTGATGTATGAGGATAAACGTGTAAAAGTGTGATGTTCGAGGATAAACGTGTAAAAGTGTGATGTATGAGGATAAACGTGTTAAAGTGTGATGTATGAGGATAAACGTGTAAAAGTGTGATGTATGAGGATAAACGTGTTAAAGTGTGATGTATGAGGATAAACGTGTAAAAGTGTGATGTTCGAGGATAAACGTGTAAAAGTGTGATGTATGAGGATAAACGTGTAAAAGTGTGATGTATGAGGATAAACGTGTAAAAGTGTGATGTATGAGGATAAACGTGTTAAAGTGTGATGTATGAGGATAAACGTGTAAAAGTGTGATGTATGAGGATAAACGTGTAAAAGTGTGATGTATGAGGATAAACGTGTAAAAGTGTGATGTATGAGGATAAACGTGTACAAGTGTGATGTATGAGGATAAACGTGTTAAAGTGTGATGTATGAGGATAAACGTGTTAAAGTGTGATGTATGAGGATAAACGTGTAAAAGTGTGATGTATGAGGATAAACGTGTAAAAGTGTGATGTATGAGGATAAACGTGTAAAAGTGTGATGTATGAGGATAAACGTGTAAAAGTGTGATGTATGAGGATAAACGTGTAAAAGTGTGATGTATGAGGATAAACGTGTACAAGTGTGATGTATGAGGATAAACGTGTACAAGTGTGATGTATGAGGATAAACGTGTACAAGTGTGATGTATGAGGATAAACGTGTAAAAGTGTGATGTATGAGGATAAACGTGTAAAAGTGTGATGTATGAGGATAAACGTGTAAAAGTGTGATGTATGAGGATAAACGTGTAAAAGTGTGATGTATGAGGATAAACGTGTAAAAGTGTGATGTATGAGGATAAACGTGTAAAAGTGTGATGTATGAGGATAAACGTGTAAAAGTGTGATGTATGAGGATAAACGTGTAAAAGTGTGATGTATGAGGATAAACGTGTAAAAGTGTGATGTATGAGGATAAACGTGTAAAAGTGTGATGTATGAGGATAAACGTGTTAAAGTGTGATGTATGAGGATAAACGTGTACAAGTGTGATGTATGAGGATAAACGTGTAAAAGTGTGATGTATGAGGATAAACGTGTACAAGTGTGATGTATGAGGATAAACGTGTACAAGTGTGATGTATGAGGATAAACGTGTACAAGTGTGATGTATGAGGATAAACGTGTACAAGTGTGATGTATGAGGATAAACGTGTAAAAGTGTGATGTATGAGGATAAACGTGTAAAAGTGTGATGTATGAGGATAAACGTGTAAAAGTGTGATGTATGAGGATAAACGTGTAAAAGTGTGATGTATGAGGATAAACGTGTAAAAGTGTGATGTATGAGGATAAACGTGTAAAAGTGTGATGTATGAGGATAAACGTGTTAAAGTGTGATGTATGAGGATAAACGTGTAAAAGTGTGATGTATGAGGATAAACGTGTAAAAGTGTGATGTATGAGGATAAACGTGTACAAGTGTGATGTATGAGGATAAACGTGTAAAAGTGTGATGTATGAGGATAAACGTGTAAAAGTGTGATGTATGAGGATAAACGTGTACAAGTGTGATGTATGAGGATAAACGTGTAAAAGTGTGATGTATGAGGATAAACGTGTACAAGTGTGATGTATGAGGATAAACGTGTACAAGTGTGATGTATGAGGATAAACGTGTAAAAGTGTGATGTATGAGGATAAACGTGTAAAAGTGTGATGTATGAGGATAAACGTGTAAAAGTGTGATGTATGAGGATAAACGTGTAAAAGTGTGATGTATGAGGATAAACGTGTAATTAAAATAATCTGCAATAAATAATTTATGCAATTTCAGATTTGTTATAAGCTGCCTTTAACTCTATTTATACATTGTACACTACTTTTCAAAAGAAATAGTTTTTATTCAGCTAGAGTTCATTAACTTGATTAAAACTTGACAGTAAAGACATTTTACAATGTTACAAAATATTTCTAATTCAAATCATTTGTAACTTTATCAAAATGCACTGAATGTATCATGATTTCCACAAAAATGTATGAGCAGCACAACCTTAGTTTTCAACGTTCCTAATAATCATCTTGAGCACCACATTTGCATAATGATGTGTGACGGATCATGTGGGACTGAAGACTGGAGTAATGGCTTCATTTTTAAATGGATAATTTTTCACATTATTACTGATTTTTTTGATAACAAATGCAGGTTTGGTGTGATTAAGAGACTCAAAAACTATTAAATCTAAATGAACTCAAACTTTTGAACAACGGTGTATTAAATAGTACATTTAATGTTTATTCATAGATTTTAATCATAATTATTTTTCAAATAAATCAACTTAAATAGAGTGAAAAGCTGATTTAAAAACTTAAAATAATAATAATTTGTTACATTTATATAGCACTTTTCTTGATGCGCACTGTGTTGATGGCAGCGGCAGCTCCTGAGCCGCATGTGAAACTTGATCTCCAGCATGATCTGAGAAACTCAAAGAGCATCTTGCTTGAACGTCATACCTTATTTTACAAATTATTTGTATTGTATAAAATTAGTGACCAAGAAATAATGCTGAATCTCAATCATACAGTATATACACTACCACATTACATTGATCAAAAGTGATAGTAAGACATTTATGTACTAAAATATTTTTATTTCAAATAAATGCTGTTCTTTTGAACTTTATATTTAACAAAGAATCTTAAAAAAAATTTTTCCACAATTTTCTCCAAAAATATTAGTTTTCAATACATCAAATCATCATATTAGAATGAGTTCTGAAGGAGTAATGATGCTGTAAATCTGATTTGCCATTACAGAAACCTATTTAAAATGTTAATAATATTTCAGAACATTGCTGTTTTTTTCAACTAATTTTTAATCAAATAATTGCAGTGAGAGTTAGTGAAAAATCTTTCTCATTTTACGTTATCATTTATAATATAATACGTTATAATAACACCCACTTTTAACATCTTTAAAATATTTTATTATTATTAAATAAAGTCACAGATTTTTTCAGTGTACCAGACTGTATGTCCTGTGTTTTCTGCCCTCATATTTAAATGTATGGTTAAATGAACACCTATTTTGGTGTAACCACATTGTGTGGGTGAGTGGGTGAACCCTGACTCGTCTCTGAGATCAGATCACACTGACTCACATGATGGCATCTATGAAGGGCAGAGGATTTCGAGTGTATTTCACACAGCAGGCATAGTTCAGCGGCCCATCTGACGTGACATAAAGATGCTATGATTCTTACAGTCATAGTCATAAACCCACATACGTCCGTTTCTTGCATAGTCCCCATTTAAAGGCATCAGAAACATCAGCTGAATCCACAGCAATGCAATGAATCATGAGGTAAGAGCTCATTTGTATCCAGGAGTGTGCATGAGGAAACAGAAGAACGCTGCTGATGAGAGTGATTATTAGAGTGAGAGTGAGACATTATGAAGCGCAGATGTTTGCTATGGCAGCGCAAGGCCTTATATACAGTATTTGTGAGTGATAAGATCTGCACGTGTATCGTAGAATCACAAATCAGATACAGGCTCCAAAATGGGGACGGCAACCACGGAAAACGAGGACAAGAACGCCAATAATGCCGATATTACATTGCTTACAAAGCAAGTCCCAACCACAGATGTGCTGAGTGATCTGAGACTGTTTCCGCTTAGTATCTTGAGCAATTACGCATGTCCCATGTGAGAAGCTGCCGTGCAAAGGCTAGTTATTGTAATACATTTTACAGTATGACTGAATTTGTTGTGACTGATGATGCTAATTAATATCATGTAAGTAATACAGAATATCTATAGGGAAAAAACAGTTTCTATTCTAATCTACTCTATTCTATTCTGTTAATTTGACATCCCCTCTATGGCTAACAACAAAATGCATGTTATCTCGTCATCTATTTTGAATCTTTTGTTAGCTCTTTGAGAGTATTTATTTTATCTGATGGTATTACATAGGGCTGGTCCGAATACCATTTTTTGAGCTTCAAAGTTTTGGTAGTAATGAACATCAACTATTCGAAGCTTCGGAGAGAGGGTGCTGAACATATTCTTCTCTCTAATAAAGGCAATATTCTCTAGTCTAGGCTGTGTGTCTGTATGTCCGTTTGCAATTTGATTATTTCGAGAACCGTTCATCCAATCGACTTCACTCGGGAGTGCAGTGTCACATTTGGTGCAATGGTAGATGGACACTGGGCAGCCGTGATAAAATCTACCGTCTATGGATAAAATAAAGGTATGGATTACTCTTTCGAAATCTTTATTCGATAAAAATGGGTTAGTTTTTGCTAATAAACGCAGATTATAACAGGTTATTGTCAATTAAAAAGCCTAAATGTCGAACAGTTGTTTTCGAGTAAGATGCCAGGGGACTTAAATCTAATATAACTTCTGAGGAGTTATTTGGCTGGCCGAATACAATAACCTCAGTTTTTTTCCTCATTTGGCATTAAAAAGTTTTTGGCCATCCAGTTTTTAACGTCCTAACAATGTCTTTTAACAATGAAATGACACTCTGAAAACCATTTCAAGACTGTGCCTTTTAGACCTACTGAATGTTCAAGACGGGAGACGAGGATGTTATGATCAAGCAGCACTAAGACAACATCATCTCCTTTGTCTAAAGCCAGAAAGATATCGCTCAACACTTCCAATAGCGCCGACTCTGTGCTGTGGGCGACTTTAAACCCCGATCGAAACGTTTCTCCTATAGAATCTTTATTTAAAATTGGAAGTTGTTGTTGCTGCACAACTTTTTCTAAACTTTTAGAGGCAAAGGACATCTGAGAGATTGGCCTGTAGTTTTGCATATCATCCTGGCCCAAATGTGGACGCTTCAACCGAGGTGTCACCACAGCATGTTTAAATGATATTAAGAAGAGGATCTATGACCTCTGGAAGCATCTCTTTCAGTAGCTTAGTCGGAATAGGGTCTAACATACATGTTGTTGATTTAGATGAATTAACGAGTTTGCAAAATTCTTCCTCTCCTATAGCAATAAATTAATCAAATTTTTCCTCAGGGAGATGTCGTGTTATTGGGCATAGATTCAAGCGACACATTGTAGAGCAACTGAACAGCATTTATTTATGCGTCATTTTTCCAACTCACATTTTTCACATGACCCCGAGCACCTAGAAGACCCGGTACTTCCTGTTAGGACGCTTCATAATAAAACCCCCTTTCATAATAAAACCCCCACATCCCCCTTTCTAGGAGATGAATGCAGACTTAAACGAACATTTACTGCATAAATGAAAACACTTATTTTTTTCTCTTTTACTTTTTACAACTTATGGAACACTTTCTTTTTATGTAACTCTTTTGTATTCACAAGTCCAGTCTTTGAGGTTTTATGACACGTCTACCAGACCTGGTTCTGACAGGGCCTGGGGAAGCTGCCTTTGGAGTCTTAACAGACTGAACAGTTCGGCGTGAGCCTGGCGCCCTCTGTTGGACAGACTGGAGTACTTGAATTTTGAACCTTTGGTGTGATTTCAGGCAATGGCAAAAGATGATGCCTATTTCTCCTGATGAGTCCTGAAGGACTCTCCACTATGTATGAGCGGGGTGTAGAATGAGGTGAGATGACAGTCCCTTCACTCTTGGAGTCTGTGATCCACACCGGTTGTCCTGGTGAAAGCTGAGGAAGATCTCTCACACGATGTCTTTTGTTAAACACTGAACTGTCCTTTAGTCTCCTCTCTCTCTCTCTCTTCACCACTGTAGCCTCATTTGGCAGGCTGGGAATGAGCAACGAGGGAAGCTGAGGAACTGGCGTACGAAGTCTCCGTCCCATAAGTAGTTGCGCTGGACTGTATCCATTAGCCAATGGGGTCGCTCTGTAGGCTAAAAGTGCAAGATATGGTTCTTTTGCTTTCTTTAGTAGTCTTTTCACAGTCTGGACGTGACGCTCAGCCTCACCATTGCTTTGAGCAAATTTTGGACTGCTGGTTACATGTCTGAAACCGTATGCTGCTGCAAAGTCTTTGAACATCTGACTTGAAAACTGAGGTCCATTATCGCTGTAGAAAAGCTCTGGAATGCCATGTCTGGAAAAGATTGACTTTAGGTGAACTATAACATCTTCTGATCTCGTGGGCGTCAGTTTTGCTACCTCCACAAATCTGGAATAGTAGTCCACCACCAGAACATAGTTACTGTTATTAAGAGTAAAAAGATCAGCTCCAACTTTTTGCCATGGTCTTTCAGGGAGCACACTGGGCATTAAAGGCTCCACTGAGTTGGCACGTTCCTTAATGCATGTGGTGCAATTTTTCACAAGCTCGTTGATTTGCCCACTCAGCCCAGGCCACCACACTGTCTCTCTAGCTCTCTCTCTGCACCTAGACATTCCCTGATGTCCCTCATGTAGGGCTATGAGAACAGAGTTGCGCATAGTGGTAGGAATCACGAGTCTGGTGCCTTTCAATAGCAGTTCATCAAGTACAGTTAGAGTGTCTCTGTGTGGCCAATATGCTTTGATTGGACCTGTGAGATGGCTGTAATCTGGCCAGCCTCTCTGACACAATGACATAACTTCAGAACATGTTTTGTCTGTTTTTAGTTGTTCTTTCAATTGTGTGATGTACGTTGAGCTAGCAGGTAGACTTCTGATTATTTCATCGACGTAGATGTTTGTGTCAGCCATTAGATCTGCTGCAGCTTTAGAATCTGAATCTTGTTCAACGGGTGCGCGTGAAAGGGTGTCCGCTGTAAGGAGTGCTTTGCCTGGAGTATGTGAGATGGAGTAACTGTACCTCATGAGCCTGAGTCGGAACCGCTGGATCCTGGGTGGGAGCTCGGTTAGGGCTTGTTGTCCCAGCAGACTGACAAGTGGCTTATGGTCAGTTTCTAAGGAGAAGTGTCTCCCGATAAGGAAGTCTTTAAATCTTTCACATCCCCACGTTAGTCCAAGCGCCTCCTTCTCCACCTGTGCATACCTCTGCTCTGTCTCAGTTAAGGAGCGTGAGGCGTATGCTACCGGTCTCCACTGCTCACCTTCTTTTTGAAATAGGACTGCTCCGAGTCCGTAGGATGAGGCATCAGCAGACAGCTTAAGATCTTTGTTTGGATCATAGAGAGTTAGAACAGGTGTTGATGTCAGTTCACTTTTCAGCTGATCAAATGCTTTTTGTTGTGCATAGCCCCAAACCCACTGGTTTTTCTTTGAAAGCAGATCTCTTAGGGGCTTATCTTTTTCAGCCAGTCCTGGAATAAATTTACCTAACTGGTTGACCATCCCAAGAAAGCTGCGCACTTCGCTGACATTTGACGGCTCTTTCATCGCTTTGACTGCTCGGATTTTGTCCGGGTCAGGTTGGACTCCTTCCGCAGACAAAATGTGTCCAAGGAACTTTACCTCATTTTTGCTTAAGTCACATTTCTCCATATTTAGTGTGACACCAGCCTCTTGCAGTTTGTGAAGCACTGTGTGAAGTCTGACATTATGTTCGTGCTGGTCCTTTCCCCAAATGAGTATGTCGTCCATATGACAAACCACGCCTGGTAGCCCATTGAGAATCACTGACATTCTCCGCTGAAAATGTTCTGGGGCTGAGGCTATTCCAAAAGGAAGTCTGTTAAAATGGTAGCGTCCAAAAGGGGTAATGAATGTTGTGTAGTGTGCTGACTCAGGTGACAATGGGACTTGCCAAAACCCTCTGTTTGCGTCTAACTTACTGAAGACGATTGCTCCAGCCAGGGATCCGAGTGTCTGTTCCACTGAAGGTAAGATGTACTTCTCTCTGCACACTGCATCATTGAGGTGAGTGAGGTCCACACAAATGCGCACCGAGTCATTTTTGGTTGGCACTGGGACCATACCTGAGCACCATTCAGTTGGCTCTTCAACTCTACTGATTACTCCCATGGACTCCATTTTTTCCAGTTCCTGTTTTACTTTTCCCAACAAAGGAATGGGGACACGTCTTGGTGTGGCCAGGGAAAAAGGAACAGCGTCAGGTTTCAGCTTAATAGTATAAGGTTGCTGCATTAACCCCAACCCCTGACACAGCTTTGGATATTTCTCATTTAACACTTTCATGTCTATGCTATCTGCTCTAGACACAAGGTTTAGCTTGACACTTGCTGGCCTGCTCAACAGCGCTATGTGCAAATCTTTGATAACATACACGTTTTCTTCAATTTCTGCTTCACCTTTGCACAATGTTTCTCTGCACATACCCAAGACATTGAGAGGAGTGCCCCCAGGTCCAAACAATGGTCTGTCTGGTTTGCATAACTCTGTCGCATTTTGATTTATACTGTAGTACATCTGGGCTGGGATAACTGAAACATCCGCTCCAGTGTCTATCTTAAATCTGACTTTGTGGTTTCTGATGGTAAGATCTGCATACCAAGGATCTGAACCTGCGTCCACAGAACCAAGGAACATGGGTGTGTCATTATATTTCTCTGTTTCGATCACATGCACGGATTTCACAGACTTACACACCTTGCTGAAATGTCCTCTTTTACCACAAGTATGACAGGTCACATCTTTCGCTGGACATTGAACTTTAGCATGTGCAGGTGTTTTACCACATCTGTAGCAGGATCTCTCATTTGGTGTTTTGGACTTTGTGTATTTTGGCTGAGTTGGGGACTTGTATTTTGGATACTGTTGTTTTGGATGCTGTTGTTTTCTATATTTCACTGACACAGCATCTATTTCCGTGTTGTTCTCTCCTCTAATGTCTGTTTGTTGCCTTTTTATGACTTCTGACTGCCGGGCTTGATTTACTGCCTTCTCCAACGTCAAATCCTTGTCCATTTGTAATCTCTCGGCTAAGCTAGTGTCTCTGAGTCCCACGACGAGGCGATCTCTTATTAACTCATCGTGTAGTGCACCGTAGTTGCAATTTTCCGCCAAAGCATAAAGCGCGGTGACAAACGAATCAACAGTCTCATTAGCTAGCTGCACTCTTTGATTAAACCGGGCTCTTTCGTAGATAATATTTTTCCTGGGCACAAAATATATGTCCAAAGTGTCTCTTACCGCTTGATACTGTTGTCTCTGCACGTCCGATAAAACTTGACCTCGAAGAATATCGTCCGCTTCATCCCCCATACAGTAGATGAGCGTGTTAACCTGGTTAGCTTCTGAGCTAAGATGCAGATTGCTGGCTAGACGGAATCTTTCGAATCTCCGTATCCACTTTTCCCATTGCTGAGGGTTAGAAAAATCAAACGCTTCGGGAGGCTGAATGGTGAATGTGGCGTTCGGGGGTGGATTTGCGTTAGCATTGTTGCCGCTGTTTACCTGTAGCTGGGGCGGTAGCCTGCGAGGCTGCGTATGTGGTGCGCTTGCTCCCGCTTCCTCTGTATCCGACATTATTTTTCTCCCGATAAAACCCTCTTTTTCGCTCCCAGAGCAGCTTACTTTCACTCCCCGGCGATTAAGCTCTTACTGCCGCCCGACTTCTGACACCATGTCGTTTAATTGGGCATAGATTCAAGCGACACATTGTAGAGCAACTGAACAGCATTTATTTATGCGTCATTTTTCCAACTCACATTTTTCACATGACCCCGAGCACCTAGAAGACCCGGTACTTCCTGTTAGGACGCTTCATAATAAAACCCCCTTTCATAATAAAACCCCCACAGGAGACTACAATGCACTGCCTGATTCGATACTGTAGTAGACGGTTGCATAGTTATAATTTTGTCCCTGATATTATCAATCTTATAAGTGAAGAAGTTCATAAAGTCATTACTGCTGTGCTGCTTGGAAACTTCTGGGCTTGAAGCTTTATTTTTCGTTAGTTTAGCCACCGTTTCAAATAAATACCTAGGACTATGTTTATTTTCTTCTAATAGGGTTGAAAAATAAGCAGATCTAGCAGCTTTTAAAGCCTCTTTGTATGCAATCGAGCTCTCCTTCCATGAAATGCGAAATACCTCTAGCTTTGTTTTCTTCCAGTTGCGCTCCATCTCTCTGGCTGCTCTCTTAAGGGCCCGAGTGTGCTCGTTGTACCACGGCGTTGGACTATTTTCTTTAATCTTCTTTAAGCGCAACGGAGCAACTGTGTCTAAAGTGCTGGAAAAGAGAGAGTTAAACGTTTCTGTCGCAATATCGAGTTCTTCTAAGCTATCTGGGATGCTGAGATGATGAAACTGATTAGGACGATTATTGATAAAGCAATCTTTAGTGGCAGAAGTGATAGGTCTAACATATTTGTAACACGGAGCCGGCTTTGCAGCCTTGGCTAAATGTAATTTACACGAGACTAGATAATGATCTGAGATGTCATCGCTCTGCTGCAGAATTTCAACGGCATCAACATTGATTCCATGTGATAATATTAGATCTAGAGTGTGATTACGACAATGAGTAGGTCCTGGCACGTGTCGTCTAACTCCAATAGAGTTCAGAATGTCTTTAAATGCCAATCCCAATGCATATTTTTCGTTATCCACATGTATATTAAAATCACCAACAATTAGTACTTTATCTGCAGCCAATACTAACTCTGATAGAAAGTCAGCAAATTCTTTGATAAAGTCTGTATGGTGCCCTGGTGGCCTGTATACAGTAGTCAGCACAAATCTCAAACGTGATTTATCATTTACACTAGATAGTGTTACATTAAGCTCCAACACTTCAAAAGGAATATATTTGCAACTAGACTCCTCAGTAATTCTGAAGATATGACTATAAATTACAGCAACACCTCCTCCCCCTTTGTGTTTCAGACGAGGCTCGTGTTTATAACAGTAATCTTGTGGGGTGGACTCATTTAAAGTAATGTAATCGTTTGGTTTTAGCCAGGTTTCTGTCAAACACAGCACATCTAGATTATAGTCTGTAATCATATCATTCACAATAAGTACTTTTGAAGTAAGGGATCTAATATTCAGCAACCTGAGCTTAATCATTTGCTCATTTGTATTATATCTGCTTCCTGACCTGAGCCCCAGATTGTCATGTTTGAGCTCTAAGACTATGAGCCATATTACTAGAGAGAAGAGCAGCACCATCCCAGGAGGGATGAATACCATCTCTTTTCAACAGGTCAGGTCTGCCCCAAAAACTTTTCCAATTGTCTATGAATTCTATATTATTCTGCGGACACCACTTAGACAGCCAGCCATTGAGCGAGGACAGTCTACTAAGTATCTCATCACTCCGGCGAACAGTAAGGGGGCCAGAGCAAATTACAGTGCCTGACATCGTACGTGTGAGTTCACACAACATTCATTTTGGCGATCTCCGACTGGCGGAGTCGAACATCATTAGTGCCGACGTGAATAATAATCTTAGATAATTTACGATTAGCATTAGCCAGCACTTTTAAATTTGCTTTGATGTCAGGCACTCTTGCTCCCGGCAAACATGTGACTATGGTGGCTGGTGTCTCTATTTTCACGTTCCGTGTAATAAAATCGCCAATAACTAGGGCACAATCAACAGGACTCTCAGTGGGTGTATCACTGAGAGGGGAGAATCTCTTTGATGTTGTAATCGGAACGGAAGATCGGTGTTTTGTCCCGCGACTACAGCGCCTCATCGTCACCCAGTTGCCCTGCTGCACAGGCTCTGTGGCCGCAACCGAACCATGTACAGAGTTCACTAAGCTAGTTGCATCCAGAGCAGTATCTAAAGCCCTTGCACTCTTACTCTCCTCGATTAAAGTTTGGATGCGTGTCTCTAATTCTGAAATCATCTCTGTCAGCCTGACTATCTCCCTGCATTTATCACATGTAAATCCTGTGCTGACGGTGAAGGCTATGCTAAACATGTGACATTAAGTGCAAGTAACATGAAAAATATGTAATATGCAATAATACAGCTGCAACAATAGGGAGCGCCAAATACGAGTAACACGAGTGTTTCCCCCAGGACTGATAAACGCAGCGGGGTCATCAAACATCTCTCTCATTAAGCAGCCAAAAAATACGTTGTGTCAGAGTGTAGCCTACTAATGATAGAAGATGGCGAGCCCAAAAAGACAGTCTTAAAAACAGTCAAAGAAAAGCTTTCCACAGTCCTAAAAGCTTTGAAGACATGGACAGGTAAGTGTGTCAGTATGTAGCCAAAAAAAGTGAGCAGTCATCCATCTGAAGGCACTGGAAATCGCCAGAGTTTTTTTTTTTTATATAGGTGCCCACACACCTTCGGTAAAAACACATATAAGGGATCTGAGGTCTTTTATTATTAATGTTTGTGTATTTTCATTGTTCTTTTGTGTTTGATCCAAGGTTTTACAGCATTATATTTTAATGTTTCAGTGCAAGTTCATTCTGAATACGTTAGAGTAGAAGGAAGACACTGACTTATTTCTCCTTTCTGTCATACTGACTTTTCAGCGATCAATGGAGAAAGAAGAGAAAAACTTTACAGAAGGATTTTTTTGGAGAAGCAACAGACTGCAGATCGTTGGGATTCTCATGGTGATTAATTTTTGAAACTGTCCAGAAAGTGAAGGTAAAGTTTATAATGCTGGAGCTCAAACAGTGAAAATGGCTTCACTAAATGTGTCTGTAGAAGAGCTTTCTTGTCCCGTGTGCTGTGATATCTTCAAGGCTCCTGTTGTTTTATCATGTAGTCACAGTTTCTGTAAAGAGTGTATTCAACAGTTCTGGAGAATCCAGAAAACTCAGGAGTGTCCTGTCTGCAGGAGAAGATCCTCAAGAGATGATTCTCCATTTAATCGTGTGTTAAAAAACTTGTGCGAGTCATTCCTGAAGGAGAGAAATGAGACGCGTTCATCAGGATCTGAGGAGATCTGCAGTTTACACAGTGAGAAACTCAAAATCTTCTGCCTGGAGGACAAACAGCCTGTGTGTGTAGTGTGTATTACTCTCCAACAACACGACAATAACAAATTCAGACCCATCAGTGAAGTGGTTTCATCATATAAGGTGAGACGAATGTCTCTTGTTTCATATAACAATAAGTCATAAACAGATATCATCACATTCATGCATTCAATATTTCTCTCTGCCATTTTACTCAACTTCACATGACATTTACTGTGCTGTGAAAAGGTGTTTGCCCCATCCAGATTTCTTCTGTTTTTGTGTCTTATACTAAATAGTTTTAGATCTTCAAACTAAATACAACATAAAACAAAAGGCAAGAGCCTTCACAGATGGATGTATTTGAATCACCTTCTTCATCAATATTTCTGGAGTTTCCACACTACCCTTGTCATAGTGTGTTACGGTTTTAGACGTTTTAAGCAAGTTCATGCTGTTGACAAAAGTCCTCTTTAAGTGTTGATATGACTGAACAGGACTGAAGAACTGGCCAGGTAGCCAGCGCAATGAGTGGCCAGGTAGGCCAGGGCCACTGAATGTCGGCTCACTCGGCCGTGTTCTGGCAGCGGCTCACCAAAAGTGAACCAGCTCTGGCCCAGTAATGGTTGCCAGATTTGGCTAGGATTTGGATGTGCGCATTCAGCCCAATTTGTACTGAGACACGGCACATTTAGCCACATTCGGCCCGATTATGAGCCATAAGGGCTGGTCTGATTTTGGGTGAGATACAGTATGGCCATACATACCCAGGCCAGTTTGGTTGCGGGGGATGAGTCTCCTTTTACAATGTGGTAAATTGTATGTAGCAGTGACCCTTAAACTTTAACATAATATCCTTTCCTGTCAACGTTGTTATTTATTTGTGTATTATTTATTTAATTCCTATTTAAAAAAAAATCTCTTTATTCTTAACTAACTAAATTTGGAAATAAATTACCTTTGATAATCTAACATATAATATCCCTTTAATAAACCATTTTACACATATTATATTTAAGTAATGTTTATTTATAATGAAGCTATAATTGTGAGTTGGCTGACATAGCGCTAGAGTTTAGCTCCAACCCTAATTAAACACACCTGAATCAGCTAATCAAAGTCTCCAGGATTACTAAAAACTTCCAGGCAGATGTTCTGGAGCTGGATGGAGCAACACTCTGAAGGACACCAGCCACATATTGCTGCAGTAGCATCCTCTACCCCAGATACAGCTCTGACAAGGATTGCAAACACTGGTCTCCTACCACCGCCTATACATCTTGAGAACAGATTTGAAGTACTAATGAATGTAAATGAGGAATCCCCAAACGTGATGAATGTGATCAAAAACAGACTGAAAGGGCCAGTAGCTAACACTGATGCTAACTGGCGCTCAAGGTCGAGCAGACAGCGGCACTCAGCTCAGAGCGCAGCCGAGCCCAGGACTCTGATAGTGGGGGACTCCATAATCAGAAACATTAGCAGCAGGGATACAACTACGTGCTGCCTTTCACAAGCAACAACTTCTGATGTAAACAGGGAACTTCAGAACATTCTGATGAAACATAAGACTGCAAATCGACTCATCATTCATGTGGGGAAGAATGATATTCATAAAGAGCAGTCAGAACTCCTTAAGAAGGATTTCAATTAACTTTTTGAAACACTTAAAATACTGAAAGTTCAAACATTCATCAGTGGACTACTCCCAGCAAGAGGAACAAACAGGTTTTCACGGTTGCTTGGGCTTAATACATGGCTGCAAAAAACCTGCAACATAAAAGGAGTGAACTTCATTGACAATTTCAATCTTTTCTGGAGTCAGAGACAACTTTTTCATTGGGATGGCCATCACCCAAACAAACTTGGCTCAAGAGTGTTAAAGAACAATATCTACTTCTCCCTCAATCATCCTTCTGCAGTGTGTGCCAATCCACTCAATCTGAACGGCACACACACACCTGGACACAGTATGAATGACCACGGGACTTCACTTCAGCAGCAAAATGGACATGCGGTTGACATATCACACAAGGACAATGATAACACCACTCCGCCACAACAACCTCTGCTCACGGACTCAATCTCAGCTGAGCCCTGCCCTCAGAGAAACATATCAGAACTGCTTGAAGATTCAGCACCCAAGGACGACTTCCTGGAAAACAGCCAGGGAAGCCAGGACAGCATATCACAGCCTCTGATAACACCAGAGCAACAGCCCCTCTCACCAGACACGCTATCCCTCTCTCCAGCATCCCCACTTCTGTGTTTCTCACAGAAAATGGAAGAACTGGTGTATGCTGGAACCAGACTATCCCACTCTTTTGCTGCAAGTTTTTGGATACCAACCAAAAAACGTCAGGCACCGCTACCACCAAAGCCTGCGGCCCAGCTCGCCCTCCTGCCTGTTGTTTTATCATGTAGTCACAGTTTCTGTAAAGAGTGTATTCAACAGTTCTGGAGAATCCAGAAAACTCAGGAGTGTCCTGTCTGCAGGAGAAGATCCTCAAGAGATGATTCTCCATTTAATCGTGTGTTAAAAAACTTGTGCGAGTCATTCCTGAAGGAGAGAAATGAGACGCGTTCATCAGGATCTGAGGAGATCTGCAGTTTACACAGTGAGAAACTCAAAATCTTCTGCCTGGAGGACAAACAGCCTGTGTGTGTAGTGTGTATTACTCTCCAACAACACGACAATAACAAATTCAGACCCATCAGTGGAGTGGTTTCATCATATAAGGTGAGACGAATGTCTCTTGTTTCATATAACAATAAGTCATAAACAGATATCATCACATTCATGCATTCAATATTTCTCTCTGCCATTTTACTCAACTTCACACTTCTGTGTTTCTCACAGAAAATGGAAGAACTGGTGTATGCTGGAACCAGACTATCCCACTCTTTTGCTGCAAGTTTTTGGATACTCGCCCTCCCCCTCCTGTGAGAGCTCTTCGGCCTCTGCCACAACGCCAGGGCCCACACCCTCCTCCATCTGCTCGAGGTGAACCAAAAACAACTGATACCAGCTCACAGTGATATGTGTCGGGTCCCCGCTACGATAACAGTAACTTTCTCAAATGTTTAACAGAACAGGCAGAACCCAGCGTGCCTGTATCTTTCTCTATTGCTGTTCTATCACAAGATAGAAAGTCTAAGGCCTTCAATAGCCGTACAGCAAACCCAACTAATCTGGTGCCTATTACACGTCAAACTAAGATTGATGTGGGGACAAAAAGTAAGACTGTTAAGTTAGCACTTTTAAACATTTGTTCACTTAAAAATAAATCACTTCTAGTCAACGACTTAACCACAAACAACCTGGATTTTATGCTTCTAAATGAAACCTGGCTAGAAGACAGCTACAGAGCAACAATCCTCAATGAAGCAGCCCCTCCTAACTTTACTTTTATGAGTGTCTGCAGAGCTGTTAAGAGAGATGGGGGTCTAGCTGCGCTTTTTAAAGATATCTATCAATGTAAGCAAATATCATTTGGGAATTACCCATCTTTCGAATATCTGGGTATTATGTTAAAAGGTGCTCCACGCATTTTACTTATCATTATTTACAGGCCTCCAAAATACTCCCCAGCCTTTGCTGAGGACTTTACAGAACTGTTATCAACAATTACCTCAGAGTTTGACTGTTTTGCCATTGCTGGAGATTTTAACATCCACATAGATAGTGCAGAGAACAATATGGCAAAAGAAATCAAAAGTGTCTTAAAAACTTTTGATCTGACTCAGCATGTACATGGACCCACACACAATCGTGGACACACTCTAGATTTACTTATCAGTAAGGGTCTAAACATTTCACTGATTGTTATTAAGGATGTAGCACTGTCTGATCATTTCTGTATTTTCTTTGATATATTGATCTCTCCTGCCACTGAAGCTAGATCTCTGTCTGTCAAGATGAGATGCTTAAATGAGAACACTAGTGTACTATATATGAAGGCTATATCCTTAACACCAAGCATATCTGCAGACTCTGATGATTTTCTCCTTGATTCTTTTAACTCAAAAGTTAAAAGTGTAATTGATGATATTGCTCCTGTGAAAGTCAGTAAGAAGAGTAGGAAACAAAAAGCACCTCAGAGAAACTCAACAGCAGTGCAAAATATGAAAAGACAATGCAGAAAAGCAGAGCGCATGTGGCGGAAGACAAAACTTGTAGTCCATTATAAAATCTACAAAGACAGCCTTCATGCTTTCAATATGGAACTAGGCAAAGCTAGACAGACTTTCTTTTCAAATATTATAAACAGCAATTTAAACAACACGCGCACTCTTTTTGCTACTGTAGAGAGACTGACAAACCCCCCAAGCCAGATTCCCAGTGAAATGCTCTCGGACAACAAGTGCAGTGAGTTTGCTCCTTTCTTCTCTGAGAAAATCAATAATATCAGAAAGGTGATCAGCACATCCTTGAGTTGCTCTGGGGTCAGACAGATCAAACCACCTGAGAAAGTAGTTACTATGTCTGATTTCAAAGAAATTGATGGCAAAATTTTGGAAGAAGCCGTACAGCACCTTAAAACATCAACCTGCGCCCTTGACACACTTCCCACATCTTTTTTCAAAAGTGTGTTAAACAATTTAGAAGCAGATCTTCTAGAAGTGGTAAATGCCTCACTTCTCTCTGGGAGTTTTCCAAACTCCCTGAAAACTGCAGTTGTCAAGCCCCTCCTGAAAAAGAGCAATCTGGATAAGACCATATTAAGCAACTATAGACTGATCTCAGATCTTCCTTTCATAGGCAAGATCATTGAAAAAGTTGTCGTCAATCAGTGGAACAAATTCCTGAGCTTGAATGGATCCTTTAACAATTTTCAATCTGGTGTCCGACCGCACCACAGCACAGAGACAGCGCTCATAAAGATAATAAACGATATTCGCTTAAATACTGATACAGGCAAATTATCAGTGCTGGTACTACTCGACCTCAGTGCTGCATTTGACACTGTCGATCATAACATACTTCTTGACAGGCTGGAAAACTGTGTGGGGCTTTCTGGGATAGTCCTAAAATGGTTCAGGTCATACTTAGATGGGAGAGGTTATTATGTTATATAGGAGACCATAATATAGGAGACCATAAGTCTGAGTGGACATCCATGACATGTGGAGTCCCTCAAGCCTCAATTCTTGCGCCACTCCTGTTCAACCTGTATATGCTCCCAATGAGCCAAATAATGAGAAAGAACCAAATTGCTTACCACAGCTATGCAGACGACACAAAACTTTCTTCAATTAAACAAAGACAAAACTGAAGTCATTGTATTTGGAAACAAAGATGAAGTTCTCAAGGTGAACGCATACCTTCACTCTAGGGGTCAAACAACTAAAAATCAAGTCAGGAATCTTGGTGTGACACTAGAGTCAGACCTTAGTTTCAGTAGTCATGTCAAAGCAATAACTAAATCAGCATACTATCATCTGAAAAATATAGCAAGAATTAGATGCTTTGTTTCCAGACAAGACTTAGAGAAACTTGTGCATGCTTTCATCACCAGCAGGGTGGATTATTGTAATGGACTCCTCACTGGCCTTCCCAAAAAGACCATAAGACAGTTGCAGCTCATACAGAACGCTGCCGCCAGGATTCTGAGCAGAACCAGAAAATATGAACATATCACACCAGTCCTCAGGTCTTTACACTGGCTCCCAGTTAAATTTAGGATTGATTTTAAAGTATTATTACTGGTATATAAATCATTCAATGGCCTAGGACCTCAATATATTGCAGATATGCTCACTGAATATAAACCCAACAGATCACTCAGATCACTAGGATCATATCAGCTAGAAATACCAAGGGTTCACTCTAAGCATGGCGAGTCCGCTTTTAGCTATTATGCCAGCCGCAGCTGGAACCAGCTTCCAGAGGAGATCAGACGTGCTCCTACTGTAGTCACTTTCAAATCCAGACTCAAAACACTTCTGTTTAGCTATGCATTTACTGAATGAGCACTGTGCCGCTGTTCGTCCAACTGTTTGTACTGTACTGTATTTTATTTTATTTTTCTAAACCGTTTTAATTATTTTTATTTCTTTTTATTATTTTAATTTCTTCTATATAAAGCACTTTGAATTGCCATTGTGTATGAAATGTGCTATATAAATAAACTTGCCTTGCTTTGCCTTGCCTTACTAAACTAACCAATGTAAAGTTTTAGGGTATGTTTACACGACAACAATATGCTTAAAACAGAGTTCTTGCGCGTACAGACGTCACTATTGTCAAAACGATCCCCATTCACACAGATCCGCGAAAACAACTAAAAACACTGTATTCTGCTGCCAGGCCAGTAGATGGCGATGAAACACTATAGATTGAATATGCATGTGCATGATATCATCGTCTTCAGAGATTCGCGTTTTTGTTGTTTACTCAGAGACCGTTTTCAAAAATGTGCACTTTGAAACCCGTTTTCAAAAGTTTGCTTTTTCAGGCGCCCAAAACGCCATTGTCGTCAAGTCAAGTCAAGTCAAGTCAAGTCAAGTCAAGTCATCCTCATTTATATAGCGCTTTGAACAATGTAGATTGTTTCAAAGCAGCTTTACAGAGATACACGTATAATTTAAGGTAACAGAGATTGTTTTGGCTTTATAGCGGTTCTGTAATAAAATAAAAATTGTTTTAATTGGCAGAACTGTCTCAGTCCTAACTGGAAAGAACGAACCTGGGGTTTAGATTGAGTACTAGTAGCCTATATCCTGGGGTGAAAGTCCCTAGGTGGTGTAGTTGGCTACAGTTAAGACTTTGAGTATCTTCATGTGAGTTTTTGCTTATCTTAGTTATCATCTTGCTCTTCGCCTTACCATTGTGCCACATTAACAAATACAACTTTTGATTTCAATAATGTAGGCTACTAGTAAATTGTGAAATTAAGATTAATAAATGCTGTAGAAGTACAGTTTATTAAGTTAATGTTAACTAATGTAGTTAACTAGAGTTTAATAAATAGAACCTTATTGTAAAGTGTTAACGATTTGTTATACACCGATTCAGTTGTTCTAACCATTCATTAGCAGACTGCGGCACGGGGTGCAACACAGAAAACACAGAATCATGCAAATTCTCAATTGATGTTGGTTAAAGCTGCCGTCTGCAACATTTTTTTGATCATATTCAGTGAAATCGACACTATAATCCGACAGAACAACATAAATAAGGTGGTTTTAGAAAAAAACCCGAGCTTCTAACTCCACTGGAGTGTGTTGTTTGTTTTGCAAAAATCCACCGCTCCCGGATCATCGGGTCCAATCAGCGCAGGGGGGTGTGAGATCTGACTGTCAATCACAGGTCGTGCACACGCCACAGATCCCACTCCTCCCTCGCGCACGTTTCAATCACATGCACACGCCTGAAGTTCGCGCAGTAACGAAGAGTGATGGCGGAAAAGATTCCAATTCCTCGGTTAACCTCAAGAGCTAGGAGGTCAGAGCTTGCAACATTTCCTCTCGACAGGTAATTGTGCTTTATCAACCATTTACTTTATGAGTACTCCATGGTGTTGATTGATGCTGATGAGACGGGTGCGTTCACAGAAAATCTGGTGCACACGCGCTGACCAGCACAAACTCAATGGGAGGGTATTAGTTGATAGTGGGGGAGGGGCATGAGAGTTGTAAACATTCAAAATTTTGGCTAAGTCCACTCAATCTTCCAGGGTTGCCGACGGCAGCTTTAAATATGCGCAAGCGAGAGAGAGCAAGACCGCTTGAAGACGATGAGAGAGTGAGCGTGGGCCAGGGCTCTCTCTCTGCTCGTTCTTTCAGTAACATGCATGCTTTTTCAGGGTGCTGAGTTTTTGTTTTGGTCATATGCACCTCAACTAAAAAAACTTTAAAAAACAAAATAATTATACAAAATCTAAAATCTCTACAGGACAACTTACCTAAATGTTAGCTACTGCTAGCTAGTTAGCGAAACCACAATGTGAATGTGTTTTGCTGTCAATTTCCCACTTACCTTCAGGTACATCTTGTACCCCTTTTCCCGTTTACTCCGGGGGGCAGAGCATCCCTTTCGGACGAGTCTGTGGACGTCTGATATGGTTAGTTTGGGCAGGTCTTGGAGACATCTGGTGTAAAACATCGTCATCTTGCCGGAAGCGTTGACCCACACACTCGAGGGAGCGGAAGTAGAACGTAAGTAGAGTTTTGCACCGAGCGAATTCAATTCTGCATCCTTCGAAGGCCTTATTCGAAGGCCTTATTCGAAGGCCGGTTTCGTCATCGCGGCGCGACGAAGGCTACCCAGATTCAAAAGCGAAGCCAAATGCACCCTTTGTTTCCCCGCGAAAGAAAGGATACATCAAAAGGAACCTTAACGGCCTATTCTACCTCATAAGTCAGTGCGCGCCGGTGACGACAGCATTTTTATTTTTTTTAAATTGCGGTCGAGAGTTCGGTGGTGGACGGCAAATTCACATTTAAATTTAAGTATTATGTTTTCATTTACTCAAATAGCTCACGAAACCACAGTTAAAAGCCACAAGTTTTTCTTTCTTATAAACTTCATAACTCCTTCGTCACCATTGCGTGGCTTCATTTGTCAGGTGGTTTGGCAAAACTTGTGCTAATATTAGTTTAATAATTGTTTCAGGGAGCAAGGAGCAGACAGCTCAATTTATGAAATTGCGGTCAGAAAATGACCATTTGACGAAAAACTCCGCCAGCGTGGCTTGGAGGTAAGACAACAACCTATTTGCTCTGCCTTAGGATTGCAAGAGTCCTGGGACAGGTGAGGGTGTGAGTGGGAAATCCACTGCTTAAACTTGGCCCTGGTTTGTCCTCATGGATGAGGTGTTGGGACAGAGGCATTGCACCAACCCCCCTTCCTCATTGCCTCAATCCCTGGCACTAGCACCAGCACCAGCAGCAGGAGCACCAGCAGCACCACCAGGAGCACCATCACCAGGAGCACCAGCAGCAGCAGCACCCGCACCACCAGGAGCACCAGCAGCAGCAGCACCCACACCACCAGGAGCACCAGCAGCAGCAGCACCCACACCACCAGGAGCACCAGCAGCAGCAGCAGGAGCACCAGCACCACCAGAAGCACCAGCACCCGCACCACCAGGACCACCAGGAGCACCAGCAGCAGGAGCACCAGCACTAGGAGCACCAGCACCACCAGCACCCACACCACCAGGAGCAGCACCAGCAGGAGCACCAGCACCACCAGAAGCAGCAGGAGCAGCAGCAGCACCCACACCACCAGGAGCAGCAGCAGCACCCGCACCACCAGGAGCAGCAGCAGCAGCAGCAGCAGCACCCACACCACCAGGAGCACCAGCAGCAGGAGCACCAGCACCAACAGGAGCACCAGCACCAGCAGCAGAAGCACCAGGAGCACCAGCACCCACACCAGCAGGAGCACCAGCAGCAGGAGCACCAACAGAAACACCAGCACTAGGAGCACCAGCACCACCAGCACCCACACCACCAGGAGCACCAGCAGCAGCAGCAGGAGCACCAGCACCACCAGAAGCACGAGCACCCACACCACCAGGAGCACCAGCAGGAGGAGCAGGAGCACCAGCATCAGCAACAGAAGCACCAGGAGCACCAGCACCACCAGCACCCACACCAGCAGGAGCACCAGCAGCAGGAGCACCAGCAGAAGCACCAGCACCACCAGCACCCACACCACCAGGAGCACCAGCAGCAGCAGCAGGAGCACCAGCACCACCAGAAGCACGAGCACCCGCACCACCAGAAGCACCAGCACCAGGAGCACCAGCACCACCAGCACCCAAACCACCAGGAGCACCAGCAGCAGGAGCACCAGCAGCACCAGGAGCACCAGCACCACCAGCACCCACACCACCAGGAGCACCAGCACCACCAGGAGCACCAGCAGCAGAAGCACCAGCACCACCAGCACCCGCACCACCAGGAGCACCAGCACCAGCACCAGCAGCAGAAGCACCAGCACCAGGAGCACCAGCAGCAGCAGCACGAAGGCGGCGAGACAGAGGACGATTTTTTGGACTTGATCAGAGAAGACATGCAACTAGAGAGGGAGGCAGAGGCGAGGAGAGTAGGGAGAGGATGGACAGGCTGTTTTTTCTTCTTGAGAGAATAATTGAAAAATATATATTTTTTCTATATATTCTTGTTAAACTTTTTTTCACTTATTTTTTAAAAGGAAAAAAGAATTCTGTACATTATTTTATGCAACTTTAAATGTGTAAATAAAAGAGAATGAATTGTTCTGGACATTGTTTATTTTTGTAATGACAGTCATAATCTAAAATTCTTCTATACCTTTTTTTTTATTTTTTTTTTATAAAATTGGTAAAAGAAAATAATTTGTTCTATAGGCTACGTAAAAGTACTGTAACAAATTGTAGTCTGCCTCGACCCAGATTCCACTCCAAACTATATTTTAGAATGAGCTCATCCCCAAAATGGCTTAATTATCATAGAGATGAAAGAAAGTCAAGTTATATTGTTTCTTCACCATTTGGGTAGATCACATCCTGAACAAATGGTAGTCAACTGTAGAATGGGACTGGATGTAGGACACAGAGAACCTTCTCAGACAATGGGGTGTCAAAACTTCATTAACATAGGCTACAGACCACAGCTGTTGCAACAAGAGCAACTTCATTTACATTACGAACAGGATAAAAGGTTTAAGGTTTGGATGTTCTGGGTTCATTCTGACGCCGGTGAACCCAAGGTGTCTCGTGTACCTTACCACTGCTATGCTGTAATAAACTTCATTTTTGAGATCTTTGACATCCACATAATTTTTTCTTTTGTACTTTTTCCAACTCAACATACGTTAAACATATCAAAATCAACATTTAAATTTAGAGTACATAAAATAAGAAAAAATTATGTAGACTTATATTGAGCTGAGCAGGGAGACCCTGGTGGAGCTGCTGGACTGGGATGGGCTCCACAATAGAGACCCTGGGAAGGCCTCCTGCTGGTGGGACATCATCTGGGAACGTCTCCAGAGTGTTTGACTGCATTTTTACACTATCCACTAAGTTGTCTACCAACAGGTTTGCAGGGCTGACTCAATCAACGGCTGCCACGTCACAGGTTTTTTTCAGAAAGAGTATATTTCTGAAAAAAGTAATTTTAATAACTATACCGCATTGGGGAAAAACTACGGCTGCGTCCCATATGAAAGGGTGCATCTGAAGCTCTCAGACCGGTCTAGCCTACGGAGGAATTTTTCTTGCCACCTGGCAACTGTGACAGCTGCCGATGATGAGCGGGAGTAATATTCAATATTCAATATTCAATATTCAGTTTTATATTCAAACAGGGTTGAAAACCTGTATGTTCACCATGGTCCATTTCTATATATAATAAAACGAATACACTAGCCTACAAAATCGCATCAAGGTAAGATTTAAGTCAACATGTGAACCTTAAAAAAAAAAAAAAAAATTATATATATATATATATATTTATAGGCCTATGTAAGTTTTATTTTATTTACATATATCATTACATTATATACGTAAGTTAACACCCAATACTTGAACAGTTTAAAGTGTAATCCGCAAATTCAGGACGCAGCCTCTGAATTGGGACGCAGCAAACCAACTTAATGTATCTGGCCATGGTCTTGGCTAAGCCGAAAATACATGACCCGGCAGCGCCGGTGCTGAAACATCCTCACCATGTCCTCCAGTAAAATATAAAACATAAAAATGACAATAGCCAATTCTGGCTTCATAGCTGTTTACTCAATTATATCAAATTAATTATCAGGATGGCGCCCGGAGCGGTGATCGGGAACATCTGGTTGCGCAATTAGGAAATCCTACGAAGGCTACATGATGCGTCCCTCGAAAGATGCAACCTTCACATTGGGACACAGCTTACAGAATGTACTTTTTTAACTGGCGAAGTATGTTCTAATTTAAATGTAGTCCCTACCAGTGATGCGCGGGTTGATCCAAAATGAGCGGGTGCCTGCGGTCACCCGCGGTTACCCGCGGTTACGAGTCATCCAAAAATATTTTTAATGATATTCGGGTCGTGGTCGGTCGGGTCGTTTGAAATAAAGATGCCAATTAAACCTTTGTAATTTATATAGTACTAGACACACTTTTCTATGAACTACATAGGCCTACACTTTTATGACGCACGAGCTCAGTCTGCAGGTAGAGATGGAGGCAATTGAAAAGGTGAAGGCTGGGGAGTGGAAGCTCCGCAAATTCACAAATGTTGTGCTTGTGAGAGCTTCAATTGGGCATCCACGTGGCGAAATAGCCTAAGCCTACTAATACAAGTGGGAAATCCTTATTTACCTTTTGAATGTTGAGCGTTAACTTTTGAATAAATCCTGACGCGGGATTTCCCGAAATGCCCGATTTCCCAACACGTTGAACTGAGCAATGCCATTGTACCATTTTAATAGGCTACTTTTAAACGCATATAGCTCAGTAATGTCAGTTTTATGTATTTTCTGAGAGGGGGCGGGATTTTTGTTGGAAAAGTCGGGGGAGAGACGCACACTTCGATTAGACTGGATAAACACATGCAGCATCTTAATTGTTACGAAAATGAAACGAAATAAATGAATAAATCAAGCCTTTATTACATAACACTAGGCTATATCATACAGCACCCCTAGTTCCTACGTCTGTGGCCCAATGACGCTACGATGAGCATTTACTACTTTTAAAAAATGCGGGTCAGGAAGCGGGTCGGGTACAATATATATATATATTTTTTTTTTTTTTTTGGCGGTCCGAGTTGCGGGCGGGTTAGTTGAAAACGTCGGTCGGGTGCGGGTTGTTTATACATTGACTCGCGCATCACTGGTCCCTACTCATGTAGTACGCGATTTCGGACACAGCTATGGGAACTGCTCCTGATGAATAGAATGAACATATACTGTACCTGTATGTACAGGTATACCTGCATGCAAATCCTTTTCAGCTAACACATGACGTACCAGTAACCTGATTTATTGGTATTTTACTTTTATTTTGTGACATACTAGTTTACAACGTAACGACATTGCATGCTCATAGTTTATTTTGCTCTTTGTATAGTTAAGCGATATACAGTGTGCACCGCTGCATTTGTGGTGCAATTGAAGAGTGTGCGCTACTAGCAGTTCTACCAGAAAGACTCGGGAGAATAAATACTGTGACAATTATACATTTATTAACAGCCCAGCAAGCAATAAAGTTCTTTGGCGTAGGTCCCGTCTGTAGCTCGCAATCTGAGGGTCCGGACTCTGCATATCCTGCCTGAAGACGAAGGCAGGGGCGCAGCCGACCCCCTGTGAGGTATGGGAAGGGACCATCCTGGTGGTGGGGGTGGGGAGGATGGAGGGAAGGATCCGTCTTGGAGGTGGTGGGGAGGATGGAGGTGAATGGAAGCGTCAGCATTGGCGAACGCAAACGTGTGTAAGTACCAATCTTTTATACCACGAGTATTAGAATGTGATTGGATAGATGAGAAGGTAAAGTGACGTAACAATTGAGTCTTCCCGGCAGAACTTATGCAGGCAAAAGTGAACTTGTTTGCCTCCGAGGAGTCAACTCACTGTCCCCTTGGGTTCTCTCTGCATGCTCCAGCTCCTCTGGAAGTGGATGTCATGGTACAGATGTGGCCGAGGCTGTGCCTGAGAGCCTTTCCTCCAATTACTCTGCTCCCACGAGTCCTGGCGATTGTCTGTCAGGAGGACCTTTGCTTAATATTGGTAGCCCCATTCTGGTCGGCCCGAGTATGGTTCGCGGACCTTGTGTCTCTCCTGGAAGGCTCCCCTTGTGATGTTATTGATACCATCCTAAATGCTAGAGCTCCCTCTACTAGAAAGCTGTATGCTCTTAAATGGTGTATTTTCTCATCCTGGTGTGAGCAGCGCCATCTAAACCCAGCTGACTTCCCAGTTGGTTCAGTACTGGAGTTTCTTCAAGAGTGTCTCGAAGCTGGACTGACTCCCGCTACCCTCAAGGTTTATGTGGCCACTATTTCAGTTTGCCACAATTGAAATGGTTTCAGTGGGGAAATATGCCCTTCGAACCCTTTAGAGTCAGCCTTTGTGAAGCTTCTGACTCTCAAGTTGGCTTTGCTTGTTGCTATTACTTCATTAAAAAGGGTAGTAGACTTGCAGGCCATGTCATTCGCCTCCTCCTGCCTGGATTTTGCTGTGTGGCATAAATCTGATCACCTGAAACAGGCTTGATCATCAAGGTATTCATATTGTTACTGATCTAGAAAGAAATTCAGTAATTTTTCCTGCTCTATGAAACAATGATTAACTGCAGAAATGGTGCATCAGTCCACAGTAAGCAGGCTCTTGAGAGTTAGTCTGAGACTTTGCTGAAAGTAGCTTTTAGCTTCTTTATAAGAAGTTCCCAATCTTACACAAGTCTTACAAGTTTTTGACACTGAAGTCAAAGCTTAAGGATATTCTTAAGGGCATTTCTGAGAAGTGTCATAAATATGACTATAATGCATGTGTAAAATGAACTGGTTCAGTGACTAGAAAGATATATTTGATTAACATGTGAAAATTAGAGACACACTAGACTGTTTTCAGGCTAATTACCATTTACCCAATTATTTCAATCTTGAAATTGTCTCTAATTGGTCTAATTGTGTGAAGTGAAATATAAATGAAAAATGTTATCAGTCATGTAATCATCACTGTCCATTTACAGCCGTACTGATATTCAGATCAACAGCACTCTTACTCGTGATATGGATTAAATATTGGAAACATGATGAAAGGAGGAAGACTCAGACCTACAGAAGTAACGTTTACTGAATATTGATCGGTAAGATTCTCAGAGAGGAAGAACTATAACTACAGAAGAATGGAAAGAGTGTGTGAGTGAAGGTGGTTGTGAATGTGTGTAGCTGTGTGTTAGTTACAGGATCAGAGAATGACACCATTCCTCTGTCATAGTCCAGATACACTCTCACACGATCAAGCTTCTGATGGACAGGAAAGCCAACCGGTTCAGACCATCCGTACTGATGATACCACACACTCCAGACATCAGTGTTATAGAAATCACGTCCTTTCCTCTGGATTGATGCTCTAGTTACCCCAAGATTCCAGTATGAACTCTCTTTAAGCTCCACATCCCAGCAGTGTGTTCCTGAGTTAAAACCCTCTGAACCCAGAACACAGAGATAATCGTCAAATCTCTCTGGATTATCAGGAAGAGGTTGATTGATCCCGCTGTATCTCACACTGGTCAGATCATCAGACAGGACGAGACGTGGATGAGCCGTGTTTGGATCCAGAATCACAGGAGCTGATGAGACACAATCAACAACTGCTTTTATCCAGTGAACCCAACTCAGATTATTATGAATTATGACACTCGTGTTGATCAAACACATCAGACATTTTCCTCTGATCACTGTCAGTACTGTTATTAGTTTCACATTAATTTTTATCATCAGTGTTTAAAATCCCTTACCAGTCAGCTCCAATTTTGGCAAGTGATGCATACATGACATACCCAAAATAAAAAGGTTGCTGCTCATAAGTCATTCTGAATAGACACATAACACACATATATTTAGAAAGCCAACCCTTGAGAGTTTGTAGTTCAAGACTCAAATTTAACCAGACTGTTATTAATATTGAGATATATAAGCTCAAACATAAAACAAAAACAACAAATATTAAGAATATATTTACTAAATGTATAAAATATTAGGTGAATTTAGGATTGCAATTTATAACCACAACCAAAGTGTAGCCACAATTGTGGTCATGCTTCATTTCAAATCTGAGGATGATATCTCTAAAATTATGTGCTTTATGAAGCCTATTTTAAGACCATGTCAGGGGAGGATTTGAAGAAGTTTTAGAGAAGGCTGATAAGATTCTCATCAAATATTTTATTGCCCTGTAAACACCCATTTACAGTCTCTGACTAATGTCTAGCAAGGAGAACTGGCCCATTCATGCTCTGTTGATGTAAATCGACCAACCTTTCACACCTCTGCCCGTATGAGACTTAATCTTCATTATTCTTTTATCCTTATTCTTTTGTTTGAATGCAGCCATTATAGCCTTTCTTCTGGCATAATGCTTGGCCATCGACACCTCTCTCATCCCACTATACATGAATAATCCACCTATCCTTGGAACTTTAAATGCAAATTCTTTAAAAAAAATGTAATTATGGAATAGAAAGCTCCTGCAGCAGGTGCATTAGCACAACAAGTAGCATCAAGCTACATGACACAATTTAATTTATTAATATTACACTTTTATTTAAAGCTCACTTTAAAACACCATCGAGTATTTGTATCGTATTCCGGTCGTGGTTTAAAATGGTTTCAAGTCAAAAAAAGATTTTGAAATATGTTATTATTTAGCATTTTATATGAAGCTATGGGCTATCCTTACCTAGCATGCATACTGTAAACATTCTTTATTCATATGAAAACCCCAAATCGCATGAAAATCACACACAAAACAGATATGAGGTCAAATGAGGTCAAATCTGATGCAAATCAGGAAGAGGAGAACCAGATCTAGCTCTGTTCGCTGTTTGAGCTCTTCAGATCGCATAATTCAGTGGAAAATGAATAGAAATGTTATTCTGTTTGACGAAATATTTTACTAACATGTGATAATTAATAATTATTTCTCCAAATATGCGCACCATTGGACTAATAGCCCTGGCGGATGCTGTATATTATATGTATTTGAGCACAAATAAACCAGAGAAGACGAGTATGAATGTTTTATGAGTGATGATTTCTATTCAAAATAATGAACATTACAGATGAATTATTTTGCTCTCCTGGCATAAATTAAGAAATTATTGTCACTGCAAACCAGTTTAACCATAAACAGTGGTCAAATATCGAAGCTGGAGTCTTAAACCTTTCTAATGATGCTCAGTTTGTCCAGATCAAGTAAGAGTGTGATGATTTGACGAGTAATGAATGTTGAACAACAATAATCTGGGGCCGCCTGTGATCTTTGACGAGTAAGGGGCGGCATCAACTACGTACATTAAATGTGTGATTCAGACATTTGTGTCCCATCCAGAGAAACTGATATTTTGGGAAAGTTAAAATAACAATAAATCAATTAGATCTGTTGATATTTATGCTGTAGATGAAAAACTGTAAGTGTGTGTGATCTTCAGAAGCATCTGATCATCCTGATTTTATTGGCTCTTATAGTCTGTGTATTGGTTTACATTTATTTATTCTTAGTGTCTGTTTTTTTTTTACTTATGTTGGTTTGAGAAATTATTAATTATATATAATTAATTATATTAAAATGATTATAAATCTGAGATTAAGTTTTCTAATTGTAACAAGTCCTAACCACCAAACTCCGCTCAGACCTTCAGACTGTTCTAACTCGAGATGCTATCAGTTTGTCAGTTTCCCTCTCCACCCGTCCATCATGTCCAGCTCAGATCTCCTGCAGTCAGACTCACTGTTTTGGACGATGTCCTGCATCTTCTTCCAGACTCTGAACGGCAGGTTGCCCAAGTATCGTGGCACATGAATCAAAGCTCCAGAAGCAATCTGTGGATCCGGCTGTGAGCTCTGGACTCTGGAAGAACATTCAGGAGTCAGAAATGCAGAGGCTTTGGATCAGAACCAGATAGACCAGAGACAGGAGCAGATCACTCACCTTTCCATTGAGACTGGAAACTCCTGCAGAACAAACACACCATTTATCATCAACAACTCAATCAATCAACCAATGATCAACCAATGATCTGAAATCCGACCTTCAGAAAGCAGACGTCATTGGCTTTCATCATCTCCTCCATGTCTTTGATTGTGTGTGAAAGAGCTGAGATGTGTGTGTTCATCTCCTCCAGCTTCTCCTTCATCCTCTGCTTCTTCTGCTCCTCTTCCTCCCTCAGTGCAGTGACTGTAGCTTCTTCTTCATCACTGAGAAACTGATGAAGCTTCTCAAACTGCTGTTTAATCTGACGCTCTGTGTGTTCAGCTTGAGACTGAAATCACATCACATTCACTTCAATCATCTCAATCGACACTTTACATCATTAATATCCTAAATATCATAAAATGGATCCAGAAGCAGATATCTGCTTGTCATTTACAGAAATAATCAACTGTTATTCATTATATCAGATCATAACTGTATATAGTGATCCTCCAGCTGTAATGAAAATGACTCTCGTCTCTGTTTCCTCACCTTGATGTGTTGAACTGTTTCCTCAAACTCTGCTTTCATTTCTTCATTGCGTTTAAGTTTCTCTTGTAAAGACTTCAGTGCTGTATTGAGCTCCTCCTAGAATTGAACACAAATACATAAAACACAAGATTACAGTGAAGAGAAGTAGAGAAGACAATGCAGTGATATGGTCATACATGTATAGTGCAGTGAAAAAGTATTTGTCCCCATCCTGATTTCTTCTGTTTTTGTGTACATCTCATACTAAAATTATTCTGAAATTAAAACCTACTATAAAACATAGGCATCCTGAGTAAACACAAAGTACAGTTTGTAAATGATTGAAACTGCATTTATAATTATATAGTGGTTCAGCTGGACTAAACACCCAGGTAGCCAAAACGGTTCTGCCCGATAATGGCCCCGATCCGGCAAGCCGGAAGAAGTAACTCGGCCCGGTTGCGGTTGCCAGACTCAGGATGGACACTGGATGAATGACGCCCCAGAATTGTCCCAAATACACTGGCCCGAGTCCGGCTACCAAAACTGCCGGCATTGGGCTACAATCACACAATTTTAACACTTAATCGGTACTGGCCCAAGACTGGGCACTGAAACTGAGATGACACTGGGCCACAATCACGCCAACACTTAGCCGGTACTAGTCTTGTTTGCTAAATTAAAAAATATACTTGCACTTACTCTTATACAGAATTAAAAACATTTTTGTACGTTCAGTAAAACTTCTAAAATATGTGTATTAAAGACTCCTTCCACTTTTTATATAAAACAGAGCTTTGAACTGAATTTGTTTTTCCACATCTACTTCCAACTAAAATAAAAATATATTTTACAGTGTCCTTGTTAAATCACATGTTGTTAGGTCCCAGTGAGTGTTTTTGTTCTGCTTTGTTTTTGGTTACAGGTGTTCAGTGGGGGTGTGGTTTTCCACCTAGGCTCATTTGCGGGGCTATATGAACCGCAGCGCTGGTGATTGCGGGAGAGCTACGATGACTGAGTGGCTGATATTCTGTTGCTTTCGTTTGTTATATTTATTGGGTTGCATCTGTTTTAGACCTGAAGCTTACACTCCTCTTTTATGCACGCCTTCATTACTGACATCCATTAATACTGATTACTGATTGTTTCAATATCTTTTGTAATTATGTTTATTTCGTTGAATAAATGTATCCCTTCATTACTTTCACGTCCGTGTTTGCCTCTCGTACATGTTACAATCTTGAACCGGTTGTAACAATGTCAACTAAATATGTCAACTTTACAAAGATTAAGGTTTGGCCCTTGCACAGTTTTTTTCATGGCATCCCCACCTAACACCCCATGAATTACCCCATAACATCCATATGTGCTCCTCAGGGACGTGCAGAGAGTTCCCCAGGGGCAGGGGCTCAAATGTTAAAAAGGGGCATATATATATATATATATATATATATATATATATATATATATATATATATATATATATATATATATATATATATATATACAAAAGTTTGGACACTACTATTTTTAATGTTTTTGAAAGAAGCCCTTTCTGCTCTAAAAATAAAAAAAACTGTAATATTGTGAAATATTACTACAATTTGAAATAATGGTTTTCTATTATAATATACTTATAACCTTTGATACTTTTTTCAGGATTCAGAGTAAAAATAAGAAAAAAAGAACATCATATATTTAAAATATAAATATTTTGAACCAATATACACTACCGTTCAAAAGTTTGGGGTCAGTAATATTCTTTCTTTCTTTAAAAAAAAAAAAAGCAAGGATGTGCTAAATTGATCAGGAGTGACAGTAAAGACTTATAAAATAATGTCTATTTTAATTAAATACTGTTCTTTTTTACTTTATATTCTTCAATAAATCCTGAAAAAAGTTACGTTGGTAATCCAGAGTTCTCACGAGAGCACAAGTTGAATTTGCTCAGCGAGTTACTCTGGCGTCGAGTTATGATGCTCATTAACTAAGCCCTTGTAGCCGAGCTGCACCAATCACATCGGGTTATCTGATATAGGTGGGCCAGAGGCGAGCTAAACAGATGCTAAACGACAGCGCTAGTGACAGTGCAATCACAACAGTGATTGGTCGTAGTGTTATCCAATTGCGTGCAATAAGATTTTCAAATGCATGCTTGGTGCCGCCCCTTGAGTTGGCCGATTTTCATTAGTCGATGCCAGACCATTAATCTTTCAGATTTGGGTCTGGATTTCCAGGGTAGAAAAAAGTATCACAGGTTAAAAAAACATTGAGTTATGTGTCCAAATGTTTGACCACGAGTAGGCTACTGTACTATTATACTATTGCTGCATAATTATCAAAAATGTTACAGTCCTTTCATATCACCATTTGGCGTGTTGTTGTCCGCCTACACTTCACATAATAGGCCTGGGCTTTATTTAACCAACTATGATAGTTTGATCAAATGGTAAATGGTGTATCAATATACATAGACTAAATAAAAAGTGACTATAATACTATTTACCATTAATGCGACTTTTGGTGCTGGTTTTGTTCAGTGCTCTGTAGTCAATTAGCATCCATTGTTTAAACGACGCAGATTCAGATCGCTTCATTAATGTAAATTCGTCTGTCCATGTAATTTTCAAACGATTTATGAATGACTGGAAATTTACCGCTCCACTTCACACTGTCCAATTAAATTTTAACTTGTTGTGCCAGATGACGATTGGTCGGTGTATTATCCATGACAAACAGGCTTCAATGTATTATGTCATATTTTTAAATATATGAATTGTGGATTTTTTATTAAATCGACACACTAGCTTTTATTATTGAAAAAGTTTAACAATTGTTTGGTTTATTCCTTCCTGCCGTCGAACCATCACTGAAATAACTATATTTGGCTCGAGAGCATCGGTTCCCGAGCAGACTGTGGGATACCTACGTTTACACTAGTGCATTTTCATTTTAAAACGCATAACTTTTGCTACGGTTACGCCTGCCGTCCACACACACTACTCCAGAGATTTAGGCCCCGTTTAGGTTCTCAAACGTCACATTTGTTGTTTTGAAAGGAACAGGAAGTCGCTCGAGTTATTCGTTGTTGTCGATTCTGAGGATTCTGATTGGCTTGCATGGCTTTATCCTTCTCACTGCCACCCATAGGTTTGGTATAGTTATGATGGCGCTCGACGGCGTATTTATGCGGGATGATCTAAATGACAACTTTTTTGAAAACGATGTTGTGTGCACAATGTTATTATTGAAAACGGAGGGGGGGGGGGGGGGGGATATTCGTTTCTCTAAATACCCGGCTATGTGTAAATGTGGCCTTAGACCCTCGTCCGAAGCAAGACACGCTACTTGACGCAAGTGACGCAACCTATAGCAATGCGTTGTGGAAACGACACCGACCTCAGATTGACAGAAACGTAAAAATAAATGTGAATTATAATCAAATGCATTTTGTTTTATTGACCATAATATTATCATTGATATTTGTTTGAGAAGGGCACTTTAGATTAATTTTGAAAAAGGGCAGGGGCTCGAGCACCCAAAGCCCTTTCCCCCAAGTTAAAAAATGACACAACGAAAATATGAGTGATATGAGAATTTATTTGAAACCTAACATTGACATACAGCTTTATAAGAACTACCAAGAAGTGTAAAAAAGGAGCCTCCTCAAGTAAGCGAACCATAAAAGTGGGATAGATTGATAGAAGAGACAAAAAGGGGAACAAACAATGACACATACGGTTAGTCAGACAATCTCAGACTGATAACATGAATGGCAACTCTGGTAAATGTTAAAATAATCTGTTTGCTTTCAGGCCTGCTCTTTTAATCTTTTGATGAACTTTCAATCTCTCCATCTGATGCACTGGCAGCACTTGCATTTCTTCACACTCATAAAAAAAACAAAAGGTCAATCGCAATACTATTATAGACTGTTATCAATCGGTACGCGGAAGATCTTCTCCGTTTTAAGGATATTGTTGTCGTGTAAACATACCCTAAAACTTTACGTTGGTTAGTTTAGTAGCTGGTGTCCTTCAGAGTGTTGCTCCATCCAGCTCCAGAACATCTGCCTGGAAGTTTTTAGTAATCCTGGAGACTTTGATTAGCTGATTCAGGTGTGTTTAATTAGGGTTGGAGCTAAACTCTAGCGCTATGTCAGACAACTCACAATTATAGCTTCATTATAAATGAACATTACTTCAGTAAAATATGTGTAAAGCGGTTTATTAAAGTGATATTATATGTAAGATTCTCGCAAAAAGCCCGGCGGCTGTCGTCACTAGATGTCAAAGCTAGTGCGCATGTCTTGAAACTCACATTGCAGAAATAATGTTGAAGTTCCCTTAACCACTTTAAGCTTGTTAAATTATTTAGGAATTAAATAAATAATACACTAACATTACACTAACAAAATAACAACGTTGACAGGAAAGGACATTAAGTTTAAGTTTAAGGGTCACTGCTACATACAATTTACCACATTGTAAAAGGAGACTCATCCCCCGCAACCAAACTGGCCTGGGTATGTATGGCCATACTGTATCTCACCCAAAATCAGACCAGCCCTTATGGCTCATAATCGGGCCGAATGTGGCTAAATGTGCCGTGTCTCAGTACAAATTGGGCTGAATGCGCACATCCAAATCCTAGCCAAATCTGGCAACCATTACTGGGCCAGAGCTGGTTCACTTTTGGTGAGCCGCTGCCAGAACACGGCCGAGTGAGCCGACACTCAGTGGCCCTGGCCTACCTGGCCACTCATTGCGCTGGCTACCTGGCAAGTTCTTCAGTCCTGTTCAGTCATATCAACACTTAAAGAGGACTTTTGTCAACAGCATGAACTTGCTTAAAACGTCTAAAACCGTAACACACTATGACAAGGGTAGTGTGGAAACTCCAGAAATATTGATGAAGAAGGTGATTCAAATACATCCATCTGTGAAGGCTCTTGCCTTTTGTTTTATGTTGTATTTAGTTTGAAGATCTAAAACTATTTAGTATAAGACACACAAACAGAAGAAATCTGGATGGGGCAAACACCTTTTCACAGCACAGTAAATGTCATGTGAAGTTGAGTAAAATGGCAGAGAGAAATATTGAATGCATGAATGTGATGATATCTGTGTTTATGACTTATTGTTATATGAAACAAGAGACATTCGTCTTACCTTATATGATGAAACCACTTCACTGATGGGTCTGAATTTGTGATTGTCGTGTTGTTGTGAAGTAATACACACTACACACACAGACTGTTTGTCCTCCAGGCAGAAGATTTTGAGTTTCTCACTGTGTAAACTGCAGATCTCCTCAGATCCTGATGAACACGTCTCATTTCTCTCCTTCAGGAATGACTCGCACAAGTTTTTTAACACACGATTAAATGGAGGATCATCTCTTGATGATCTTCTCCTGCAGACAGGACACTCCTGAGTTTTCTGGATTCTCCAGAACTGTTGAATACACTCTTTACAGAAACTGTGACTACATGATAAAACAACAGGAGCCTTGAAGATATCACAGCACACGGGACAAGAAAGCTCTTCTACAGACACATTTAGTGAAGCCATTTTCACTGTTTGAGCTCCAGCATTATAAACTTTACCTTCACTTTCTGGACAGTTTCAAAAATTAATCACCATGAGAATCCCAACGATCTGCAGTCTGTTGCTTCTCCAAAAAAATCCTTCTGTAAAGTTTTTCTCTTCTTTCTCCATTGATCGCTGAAAAGTCAGTATGACAGAAAGGAGAAATAAGTCAGTCTCTTCCTTCTACTCTAACGTATTCAGAATGAACTTGCACTGAAACATTAAAATATAATGCTGTAAAACCTTGGATCAAACACAAAAGAACAATGAAAATACACAAACATTAATAATAAAAGACCTCAGATCCCTTATATGTGTTTTTACCGAAGGTGTGTAGGCACCTATTGTAATGGTTGGCGTTCTTCTTCGAACACTTCCACTCTGGAAGTCTATGGCAGCCCATAGAATCATATGGTAAAAAGTTGTGAAATTTGGCACACAGATAGAGGACAGTCTGAACTGTCACCATAGCAAATTTGGAGTCTCAAGCTCAATCCCTCTAGCGCCACCAACTGTCCAAAGTTGCACTCATGTTAATGCTAATAACTTTTGAACCATAAGGGACAAAAGAAAGTTGTCAGCCATTTTGAATTTTCCAAAAAAACTCTGGCGATTTCCAGTGCCTTCAGCTGGATGACTGCTCACTTTTTTTGGCTACGTATGGACACACTTGCCTGTCCATGTCTTCGAATCTTTTAGGACTGTGGAAAGCTTTTCTTTGACTGTTTTTAAAGTCCGCGTGAACCGGAAGTTGCAAACGACTTTTCTTCAGTGCTGTGACGTATTTACCAGTGAAACGGAATATTGAACAGAGGGCAGGGTTTTACTCTAGCGCTCGTCCTCTCCATCTCTCACTCATTACAGACTAACGATTTGAGGGGAGTGGTTAAGCGTTTCCCAACCCAAGTCCTCAAACCTACGTCATCAGAGAAGGGACGCCATTCCAGACCGGAAGTAACTTTTCAGACTTTGATTAAAGATTACGACGGCAAACCATTTTTTTCTGTGTTTTAACTTGCACAGATTAATTGTTCACCACAAGACTAGTAATATGCGCTAACAAAGTAAATAGGGTCAATTTTGATTTCAGTTGGACTTTAAGACTTTGTCTTTTTGGGCTCGCCATCTTTTATCATTAGTAGGCTACACTCTGACACACCGTATTTCTTGGCTGCTTAATGAGAAAAATTATGTCACCGCTAGGGCCGAGGACAACCACCACTCCGGAGGAGCTACACCAAGAGTCAAACAACGACGTGATATAAAAGCTTGATTCTTTTTATTAAAAATAAAAACACTTTAAAGGAATGTCACTGCCACTAGAGTCTTCGTAGGGCCACTCATCTAAACAGGGCTTCTGTGGAGGGGAGCTCCGGTCGGCCGCCAATTAATCACCTCCTTGCACGGAGCAATACAGGGATAAGGGATGGATGTCTTCGTTTAAGCAAAAGCGATGGCTGGGTAACTCTGCTCACAGGACCACAATAGAAGGAGGAAAGAAGGGACGGGGGACGGGTTGGTCCCGGGGCCAGGACCTGCAGATGACAGACAGCAGACCAACGTAAGTGGTGGGCAGGACACAGGAGGCCACAGGTAAGGATCAGCAGACGGTGGGGTTTCTCTTCTCACAGGACAGCATCAGATCACTGAGTGTCACCTCTCTTTCACAGGACAGCGGGGATTGGACGGAGGACCAGGACCTTCGTAGTGGGGAGCAGAGAGTAGTAGGTGGTGGGCAGGGCACAAGGGGCTACAGGTGGGTGGCAGCAGACGGTGGGCTTTCTCTTTTCACAGGACAGCGTCAGATACTGAGTGTCACCTTCCTTTCACAGGACAGCGGCAGATACTGAGTGTCACCTTTCTTCCACAGGACAGCAGCGACCACAGGGCAGCGATGGTAGAATGCAGTGGTGGATAGCAGTTTCTCTATGTTCACAGAACAACAGTGGTGAGTACAGAATCCAGCAGTTAACAACTGAGTTTTCTTCCCACAGGACAGCGATGACAGCATGCAGTGGCGGATAACAGTTTCTCTATATTCACGTTAATTCTTGGTTCCCCACCGGGCTGGACGATCTCCGACTGAGCTTTCAGAGTGCTGGTAACATCAAACTTTCAAATACTCGTGCATATATCAAACCACTATAAATCTTCACACGTGCTCACTTCAATTGTCAGACACTGCAATGACACACCACTTAAGAGTGAAAAGGGTACCTTCACTTCAACTCGTCGGGCCGGCAGATCCACTATGGTGATACATTCAAAGGGAGACACCACGTTCGATCAACAATCCAGAATTCAAAGCACACTCGTGCCTTCAAACTGCCGTCTCTGCCTCTCGTCTTCTCATACCTCAATTTTGATCAAATCCGCTCTGCTTATCTGCACCTCCTCTCTTCAAACTGCCGCTTCTCTCTTCTCAAGCCACCGCGCACACTGAAGCCCAGACCGCCACACACACTGAACCGCAGACCGCCACACACACTGAACCGCAGACCAACACACACACTGAACCGCAGACCGCCACACACACTGAACCGCAGACCGCCACACACACTGAACCGCAGACCGCCACACACACTGAACCTGAACGCTGAACACCGAGCGTTGAAATAGCCACTTGATTATCCACTGCAGCTGTCACTCATCAACATGGGCGGCCATGACAGGTCACCGGAACCGGCCTGGTGTTACACCGGAACTGTTTCCCCAAGGGAACTCGTTCCGTTTGTTATAGTTCCTATTTGTCACTCCGTGACAAGATGTTTGATGACCCCGCTGTGTTTATCAGTCCTGGGGGAAACACTCGTGTTACTCGTATTTGGCGCTCCCTATTGTTGCAGCTGTATTATTGACATGTAAAAGTTTAGACCCCGAATATAAGACGAGCCCATTTTTTCAGATGTATTTCCAAGAAAACAAAACAAAACACTGTCTAACATTCAAACAACATGGTAATAATAAATGTAAATAAACAACATTTATGGTTGTTAAAAAATAATTGTTTATTGTAGATGACGATGACAATGTTTAGCCGCCACCCCACATAAGATGTAATGTCTGCATGTCATGCTGATGAAAACACGAGTGGATTTACTGGCAGAAATAATGCATCATCATGACATCATCACATTATCGGTAATAAACATAGTAACACACCACTGGATACAGTGTGAAATAATGACAAACAGCCCATGATGGAGGGTTTTTGTTTTTCATTCCTTTTAGTAGCTAACATAATGCAGTAATTGTCCTCTATGGGTCACATCTACTTTTCAGAATGTTGTTTTTTAACCTCACTAGACAGCGAAACATATACAGACCAAGTGTTTATTTAATTAATTACAGAATATTAATTGCTAAATATTATGCATTTTATTTTATTAAATGTTTTACGCATGTTATTGCCTTCATAATATTCAAATTTCAAGCAGCACCTGAAAAATAATAAGATGGATAATTAAAGGTTGGTTAGTTAGTACAGTTGGGTAAACTGAAATCTGACCTGATCTGTTCTCCGTGTCTCACCAACGCCCTGATGTTTTGGAAACTGAAACTGTAAATTTGACTGACGTTATTGACGCGCATGAATGAAGTGCGCGCGCGCCCCTGTGGAGGCTTTACAACTGCTGTCACATATTCTACACACACCAGCTGAGATTCTGGAGTGTGTCTTCAGTCTTTAATAAAACAGTCACTGATATCATATTCTCTCTCTCTCTCTCTCTCTCTCTTTCTCTGTGTGTGTGTGTGATGACTGAGATGGACAGTCTCTGTAGGATCTCGATGATCATCAGCATTACATGAGTGTCATCACTATCATCACAAACACAAAACACAAGAAAAAACACTGGATTTCTATGAGACTTTATATCAGCACCGTTCACCACCCTCCACCCCCAATCAAATTATTCAAACATATTCATTACCCTCCACAACATTTTAAATCTATTTTTTTTATTGACTTATTTTACTCATTCAACATAATCCAATATTATAAAAATAGATGTATAATAGCAAATGGATAGAATGAATTTAGGAAAGAAAATGAAAATATTGAAACATTTATCTTTCTGTCTGTCTATTTTAACATGCTATACATAAACTTTTTTATCTTATGATTTTTATGTTTCCAATAATTTTGCTACATTTATCGCTTTTATATCTTACGCTTCAACTTATTTGCATTGAGTTCAGAAATGGTATAATAACGGGCGTTAGACTTCTCTAACCTGAAGAATCATGCAGAGTTTTGTTCATCTTGCTCCGATCGCACAGAAGCGTCTTCAGCTTTACCCCTGTCAATATCATCAAGCTGGTTTTGTCATTTATGAAGCAAACCGTTTGAGCAGAACAGACTCCAGTATTTGTTATTGGATCCAAACACACAGACGGGGAAAATCAATGAAGGGAGGAGCCAGACAGGGACCCAGACCACAGCCAGGACTGCAGAGTCGACAGAGGGAGGAGCCAGACAGGGACCCAGACCACAGCCAGGACTGCAGAGTCGACAGAGAGAGGAGCCAGGTGGGGACCCAGATCACAGCCAGGACTGCAGAGTCAACGGATGGAGGAGCCAGACAGGGACCCAGACCACAGCCAGGACTGCACAGTCGACAGAGGGAGGAGCCAGACAGGGACCCAGACCACAGCCAGGACTGCAGAGTCAATGAAGGGAGGAGGCAGACAAGGACCCAGACCACAGCCAGGACTGCAGAGTCAACGGATGGAGGAGCCAGACAGGGACCCAGACCACAGCCAGGACTGCGGAGTCAATGAAGGGAGGAGCCAGACAAGGACCCAGACCACAGCCAGGACTGCAGAGTCAACGGATGGAGGAGCCAGACAGGGACCCAGATCACAGCCATGATGGTAGAGTCAACAGAGGGAGGAGCCAGACGGGACCCAGACTACAGCCAGGACTGCGGAGTCAATAGAGGGAGGAGCCAGACGGGACCCAGACCACAGCCAGGACTGCAGAGTCGACGGAGAGAGGAGCCAGATGGGGAACCCAGACAACAGCCAGGACTGCGGAGTCGATGGAGAGAGGAGCCAGACAGGGACCCAGACCACAGCCAGGACTGCACAGTCGACAGAGGGAGGAGCCAGATGGGTACCCAGACCACAGCCAGGACTGCAGAGTCGACGGAGGGAGGAACCAGACGGGGACCCAGATCACAGCCAGGACTGCGGAGTCAATGGAGGGAGGAGCCAGACAGGTACCCAGACAACAGCCAGGACTGCAGAGTCGATGGAGGGAGGAACCAGACGGGGACCCAGACCACAGCCAGGACTGCGGAGTCGACGGAGAGAGAGCCAGATGGGGGACCCAGACCACAGCCAGGACTGCAGAGTCGACAGAGGGAGGAGCCAGACAGGGACCCAGATCACAGCCAGGATGGTAGATTCAACAGAGGGAGGAGCCAGACGGGACCCAGATAGCAGCCAGGATGGTAGAGTCAACAGAGGGAGGAGCCAGACGGGACCCAGACCACAGCCAGGACTGCGGAGTCAATAGAGGGAGGAGCCAGACAGGTACCCAGACCACAGCCAGGACTGCAGAGTCGACGGAGAGAGGAGCCAGATGGGGGACCCAGACCACAGCCAGGACTGCAGAGTCGACGGAGGGAGGAGCCAGACGGGGACCCAGACCACAGCCAGGACTGCAGAGTCAACGGATAGAGGAGCCAGACAGGGACCCAGACCACAGCCAGGACTGCAGAGTCGACAGAGGGAGGAGCCAGACAGGGACCCAGACCACAGCCAGGACTGCAGAGTCGATGGAGGGAGGAGCCAGACAGGGACCCAGACCACAGCCAGGACTGCGGAGTCAATGAAGGGAGGAGGCAGACAAGGACCCAGACCACAGCCAGGACTGCAGAGTCAACGGATGGAGGAGCCAGACAGGGACCCAGACCACAGCCAGGACTGCGGAGTCAATGAAGGGTGGAGCCAGACAAGGACCCAGACCACAGCCAGGACTGCAGAGTCAACGGATGGAGGAGCCAGACAGGGACCCAGATCACAGCCAGGATGGTAGAGTCAACAGAGGGAGGAGCCAGACGGGACCCAGACCACAGCCAGGACTGCAGAGTCAATAGAGGGAGGAGCCAGACGGGACCCAGACCACAGCCAGGACTGCAGAGTCGACGGAGAGAGTAGCCAGATGGGGAATCCAGACAACAGCCAGGACTGCGGAGTCAACGGAGAGAGGAGCCAGACAGGGACCCAGACCACAGCCAGGACTGCAGAGTCGACAAAGGGAGGAGCCAGACAAGGACCCAGACCACAGCCAGGACTGCAGAGTCGACAAAGGGAGGAGCCAGACAAGGACCCAGACCACAGCCAGGACTGCAGAGTCGACAAAGGGAGGAGCCAGACAAGGACCCAGACCACAGCCAGGACTGCAGAGTCGACGGAGGGAGGAGCCAGACAGGGACCCAGACCACAGCCAGGACTGTGGAGTCAATGAAGGGAGGAGGCAGACAAGGACCCAGACCACAGCCAGGACTGCAGAGTCGACGGATGGAGGAGCCAGACAGGGACCCAGACCACAGCCAGGACTGTGGAGTCGACGGAGAGAGGAGCCAGATGGGGGACCCAGACCACAGCCAGGACTGCAGAGTCGACAGAGGGAGGAGCCAGACAGGGACCCAGATCACAGCCAGGATGGTAGAGTCAACAGAGGGAGGAGCCAGACGGGAACCAGATAGCAGCCAGGATAGTATAGTCAACAGAGGGAGGAGCCAGACGGGACCCAGACCACAGCCAGGACTGCGGAGTCAATAGAGGGAGGAGCCAGACAGGTACCCAGACCACAGCCAGGACTGCAGAGTCGACGGAGAGAGGAGCCAGATGGGGGACCCAGACCACAGCCAGGACTGCGGAGTCAACGGAGAGAGGAGCCAGATGGGGGACCCAGACCACAGCCAGGACTGTGGAGTCGACGGAGAGAGGAGCCAGATGGGGGACCCAGACCACAGCCAGGACTGCAGAGTCGACAGAGGGAGGAGCCAGACAGGGACCCAGATCACAGCCAGGATGGTAGAGTCAACAGAGGGAGGAGCCAGACGGGAACCAGATAGCAGCCAGGATAGTATAGTCAACAGAGGGAGGAGCCAGACGGGACCCAGACCACAGCCAGGACTGCGGAGTCAATAGAGGGAGGAGCCAGACAGGTACCCAGACCACAGCCAGGACTGCAGAGTCGACGGAGAGAGGAGCCAGATGGGGGACCCAGACCACAGCCAGGACTGCAGAGTCGACGGAGGGAGGAGCCAGACAGGGACCCAGATCACAGCCAGGATGGTAGAGTCAATAGAGGGAGGAGCCAGATGGGACCCAGACCACAGCCAGGACTGCGGAGTCGACGGAGAGAGGAGCCAGATGGGGGACCCAGACCACAGCCAGGACTGCAGAGTCGACAGAGGGAGGAGCCAGACAGGGACCCAGATCACAGCCAGGATGGTAGAGTCAACAGAGGGAGGAGCCAGACGGGACCCAGATCACAGCCAGGATGGCAGAGTCAACAGAGGGAGGAGCCAGACGGGACCCAGACCACAGCCAGGACTGCGGAGTCAATAGAGGGAGGAGCCAGACGGGACCCAGACCACAGCCAGGACTGCGGAGTCGACGGAGAAAGGAGCCAGATGGGGGACCCAGACCACAGCCAGGACTGCGGAGTCGATGGAGGGAGGAGCCAGACAGAGACCCAGACCACAGCCAGGACTGTAGAGTCGATGGAGGGAGGAGCCAGACAGGGACCCAGATCACAGCCAGGACTGCGGAGTCGACGGAGAGAGGAGCCAGATGGGGAACCCAGACAACAACCAGGACTGCGGAGTCGACGGAGAGAGGAGCCAGACAGGGACCCAGACCACAGCCAGGACTGCACAGTCGACAGAGGGAGGAGCCAGATGGGTACCCAGACCACAGCCAGGACTGCAGAGTCGACGGAGGGAGGAACCAGATGGGGACCCAGATCACAGCCAGGACTGCGGAGTCAATGGAGGGAGGAGCCAGACAGGTACCCAGACAACAGCCAGGACTGCAGAGTCGACGGAGGGAGGAACCAGACGGGGACCCAGACCACAGCCAGGACTGCGGAGTCAACGGAGAGAGGAGCCAGATGGGGGACCCAGACCACAGCCAGGACTGCAGAGTCAACGGAGAGAGGAGCCAGAAGGGGGACCCAGACCACAGCCAGGACTGCAGAGTCGACAGAGGGAGGAGCCAGACGGGGACCCAGACCACAGCCAGGACTGCAGAGTCAACGGATGGAGGAGCCAGACAGGGACCCAGACCACAGCCAGGACTGCAGAGTCGACAGAGGGAGGAGCCAGACGGGACCCAGACCACAGCCAGGACTGCAGAGTCGACGGAGAGAGGAGCCAGATGGGGGACCCAGACCACAGCCAGGACTGCGGAGTCAACAGAGAGAGGAGCCAGATGGGGGACCCAGACCACAGCCAGGACTGCAGAGTCAACAGAGGGAGGAGCCAGACAGGGACCCAGATCACAGCCAGGATGGTAGAGTCAACAGAGGGAGGAGCCAGACGGGACCCAGATAGCAGCCAGGATGGTAGAGTCAACAGAGGGAGGAGCCAGACGGGACCCAGACCACAGCCAGGACTGCAGAGTCGACGGAGAGAGGAGCCAGATGGGGGACCCAGACCACAGCCAGGACTGCAGAGTCGACGGAGAGAGGAGCCAGACAGGGACCCAGACCACAGCCAGGACTGTGGAGTCAATGAAGGGAGGAGGCAGACAAGGACCCAGACCACAGCCAGGACTGCAGAGTCGACGGATGGAGGAGCCAGATGGGGGACCCAGACCACAGCCAGGACTGCAGAGTCGACAGAGGGAGGAGCCAGACAGGGACCCAGATCACAGCCAGGATGGTAGAGTCAACAGAGGGAGGAGCCAGACGGGACCCAGATCACAGCCAGGATGGCAGAGTCAACAGAGGGAGGAGCCAGACGGGACCCAGACCACAGCCAGGACTGCGGAGTCAATAGAGGGAGGAGCCAGACGGGACCCAGACCACAGCCAGGACTGCGGAGTCGACGGAGAAAGGAGCCAGATGGGGGACCCAGACCACAGCCAGGACTGCAGAGTCGATGGAGGGAGGAGCCAGACAGAGACCCAGACCACAGCCAGGACTGTAGAGTCGATGGAGGGAGGAGCCAGACAGGGACCCAGATCACAGCCAGGACTGCGGAGTCGACGGAGAGAGGAGCCAGATGGGGAACCCAGACAACAGCCAGGACTGCGGAGTCGACGGAGAGAGGAGCCAGACAGGGACCCAGACCACAGCCAGGACTGCACAGTCGACAGAGGGAGGAGCCAGATGGGTACCCAGACCACAGCCAGGACAGCAGAGTCGACGGAGGGAGGAACCAGATGGGGACCCAGATCACAGCCAGGACTGTGGAGTCAATGGAGGGAGGAGCCAGACAGGTACCCAGACAACAGCCAGGACTGCAGAGTCGACGGAGGGAGGAACCAGACGGGGACCCAGACCACAGCCAGGACTGCGGAGTCAACGGAGAGAGGAGCCAGATGGGGGACCCAGACCAAAGCCAGGACTGCAGAGTCAACGGAGAGAGGAGCCAGAAGGGGGACCCAGACCACAGCCAGGACTGCAGAGTCGACAGAGGGAGGAGCCAGACGGGGACCCAGACCACAGCCAGGACTGCAGAGTCAACGGATGGAGGAGACAGACAGGGACCCAGACCATAGCCAGGACTGCAGAGTCGACAGAGGGAGGAGCCAGACGGGACCCAGACCACAGCCAGGACTGCAGAGTCGACGGAGAGAGGAGCCAGATGGGGGACCCAGACCACAGCCAGGACTGCGGAGTCAACGGAGAGAGGAGCCAGATGGGGGACCCAGACCACAGCCAGGACTGCAGAGTCAACAGAGGGAGGAGCCAGACAGGGACCCAGATCACAGCCAGGATGGTAGAGTCAACAGAGGGAGGAGCCAGACGGGACCCAGATAGCAGCCAGGATGGTAGAGTCAACAGAGGGAGGAGCCAGACGGGACCCAGACCACAGCCAGGACTGCAGAGTCGACGGAGAGAGGAGCCAGATGGGGGACCCAGACCACAGCCAGCATGTTATTGCCTTCATAATATTCAAATTTCAAGCAGCACCTGAAAAATAATAAGATGGATAATTAAAGGTTGGTTAGTTAGTACAGTTGGGTAAACTGAAATCTGACCTGATCTGTTCTCCGTGTCTCACCAACGCCCTGATGTTTTGGAAACTGAAACTGTAAATTTGACTGACGTTATTGACGCGCATGAATGAAGTGCGCGCGCGCCCCTGTGGAGGCTTTACAACTGCTGTCACATATTCTACACACACCAGCTGAGATTCTGGAGTGTGTCTTCAGTCTTTAATAAAACAGTCACTGATATCATATTCTCTCTCTCTCTCTCTCTCTCTCTCTCTCTCTTTCTCTGTGTGTGTGTGTGATGACTGAGATGGACAGTCTCTGTAGGATCTCGATGATCATCAGCATTACATGAGTGTCATCACTATCATCACAAACACAAAACACAAGAAAAAACACTGGATTTCTATGAGACTTTATATCAGCACCGTTCACCACCCTCCACCCCCAATCAAATTATTCAAACATATTCATTACCCTCCACAACATTTTAAATCTATTTTTTTTATTGACTTATTTTACTCATTCAACATAATCCAATATTATAAAAATAGATGTATAATAGCAAATGGATAGAATGAATTTAGGAAAGAAAATGAAAATATTGAAACATTTATCTTTCTGTCTGTCTATTTTAACATGCTATACATAAACTTTTTTATCTTATGATTTTTATGTTTCCAATAATTTTGCTACATTTATCGCTTTTATATCTTACGCTTCAACTTATTTGCATTGAGTTCAGAAATGGTATAATAACGGGCGTTAGACTTCTCTAACCTGAAGAATCATGCAGAGTTTTGTTCATCTTGCTCCGATCGCACAGAAGCGTCTTCAGCTTTACCCCTGTCAATATCATCAAGCTGGTTTTGTCATTTATGAAGCAAACCGTTTGAGCAGAACAGACTCCAGTATTTGTTATTGGATCCAAACACACAGACGGGGAAAATCAATGAAGGGAGGAGCCAGACAGGGACCCAGACCACAGCCAGGACTGCAGAGTCGACAGAGGGAGGAGCCAGACAGGGACCCAGACCACAGCCAGGACTGCAGAGTCGACAGAGAGAGGAGCCAGATGGGGACCCAGATCACAGCCAGGACTGCAGAGTCAACGGATGGAGGAGCCAGACAGGGACCCAGACAACAGCCAGGACTGCACAGTCGACAGAGGGAGGAGCCAGACAGGGACCCAGACCACAGCCAGGACTGCAGAGTCAATGAAGGGAGGAGGGAGACAAGGACCCAGACCACAGCCAGGACTGCAGAGTCAACGGATGGAGGAGCCAGACAGGGACCCAGACCACAGCCAGGACTGCGGAGTCAATGAAGGGAGGAGCCAGACAAGGACCCAGACCACAGCCAGGACTGCAGAGTCAACGGATGGAGGAGCCAGACAGGGACCCAGATCACAGCCATGATGGTAGAGTCAACAGAGGGAGGAGCCAGACGGGACCCAGACTACAGCCAGGACTGCGGAGTCAATAGAGGGAGGAGCCAGACGGGACCCAGACCACAGCCAGGACTGCAGAGTCGACGGAGAGAGGAGCCAGATGGGGAACCCAGACAACAGCCAGGACTGCGGAGTCGATGGAGAGAGGAGCCAGACAGGGACCCAGACCACAGCCAGGACTGCACAGTCGACAGAGGGAGGAGCCAGATGGGTACCCAGACCACAGCCAGGACTGCAGAGTCGACGGAGGGAGGAACCAGACGGGGACCCAGATCACAGCCAGGACTGCGGAGTCAATGGAGGGAGGAGCCAGACAGGTACCCAGACAACAGCCAGGACTGCAGAGTCGATGGAGGGAGGAACCAGACGGGGACCCAGACCACAGCCAGGACTGCGGAGTCGACGGAGAGAGAGCCAGATGGGGGACCCAGACCACAGCCAGGACTGCAGAGTCGACAGAGGGAGGAGCCAGACAGGGACCCAGATCACAGCCAGGATGGTAGATTCAACAGAGGGAGGAGCCAGACGGGACCCAGATAGCAGCCAGGATGGTAGAGTCAACAGAGGGAGGAGCCAGACGGGACCCAGACCACAGCCAGGACTGCGGAGTCAATAGAGGGAGGAGCCAGACAGGTACCCAGACCACAGCCAGGACTGCAGAGTCGACGGAGAGAGGAGCCAGATGGGGGACCCAGACCACAGCCAGGACTGCAGAGTCGACGGAGGGAGGAGCCAGACGGGGACCCAGACCACAGCCAGGACTGCAGAGTCAACGGATAGAGGAGCCAGACAGGGACCCAGACCACAGCCAGGACTGCAGAGTCGACAGAGGGAGGAGCCAGACAGGGACCCAGACCACAGCCAGGACTGCAGAGTCGATGGAGGGAGGAGCCAGACAGGGACCCAGACCACAGCCAGGACTGCGGAGTCAATGAAGGGAGGAGGCAGACAAGGACCCAGACCACAGCCAGGACTGCAGAGTCAACGGATGGAGGAGCCAGACAGGGACCCAGACCACAGCCAGGACTGCGGAGTCAATGAAGGGTGGAGCCAGACAAGGACCCAGACCACAGCCAGGACTGCAGAGTCAACGGATGGAGGAGCCAGACAGGGACCCAGATCACAGCCAGGATGGTAGAGTCAACAGAGGGAGGAGCCAGACGGGACCCAGACCACAGCCAGGACTGCAGAGTCAATAGAGGGAGGAGCCAGACGGGACCCAGACCACAGCCAGGACTGCAGAGTCGACGGAGAGAGTAGCCAGATGGGGAATCCAGACAACAGCCAGGACTGCGGAGTCAACGGAGAGAGGAGCCAGACAGGGACCCAGACCACAGCCAGGACTGCAGAGTCGACAAAGGGAGGAGCCAGACAAGGACCCAGACCACAGCCAGGACTGCAGAGTCGACGGAGGGAGGAGCCAGACAGGGACCCAGACCACAGCCAGGACTGTGGAGTCAATGAAGGGAGGAGGCAGACAAGGACCCAGACCACAGCCAGGACTGCAGAGTCGACGGATGGAGGAGCCAGACAGGGACCCAGACCACAGCCAGGACTGTGGAGTCGACGGAGAGAGGAGCCAGATGGGGGACCCAGACCACAGCCAGGACTGCAGAGTCGACAGAGGGAGGAGCCAGACAGGGACCCAGATCACAGCCAGGATGGTAGAGTCAACAGAGGGAGGAGCCAGACGGGAACCAGATAGCAGCCAGGATAGTATAGTCAACAGAGGGAGGAGCCAGACGGGACCCAGACCACAGCCAGGACTGCGGAGTCAATAGAGGGAGGAGCCAGACAGGTACCCAGACCACAGCCAGGACTGCAGAGTCGACGGAGAGAGGAGCCAGATGGGGGACCCAGACCACAGCCAGGACTGCGGAGTCAACGGAGAGAGGAGCCAGATGGGGGACCCAGACCACAGCCAGGACTGTGGAGTCGACGGAGAGAGGAGCCAGATGGGGGACCCAGACCACAGCCAGGACTGCAGAGTCGACAGAGGGAGGAGCCAGACAGGGACCCAGATCACAGCCAGGATGGTAGAGTCAACAGAGGGAGGAGCCAGACGGGAACCAGATAGCAGCCAGGATAGTATAGTCAACAGAGGGAGGAGCCAGACGGGACCCAGACCACAGCCAGGACTGCGGAGTCAATAGAGGGAGGAGCCAGACAGGTACCCAGACCACAGCCAGGACTGCAGAGTCGACGGAGAGAGGAGCCAGATGGGGGACCCAGACCACAGCCAGGACTGCAGAGTCGACGGAGGGAGGAGCCAGACAGGGACCCAGATCACAGCCAGGATGGTAGAGTCAATAGAGGGAGGAGCCAGATGGGACCCAGACCACAGCCAGGACTGCGGAGTCGACGGAGAGAGGAGCCAGATGGGGGACCCAGACCACAGCCAGGACTGCAGAGTCGACAGAGGGAGGAGCCAGACAGGGACCCAGATCACAGCCAGGATGGTAGAGTCAACAGAGGGAGGAGCCAGACGGGACCCAGATCACAGCCAGGATGGCAGAGTCAACAGAGGGAGGAGCCAGACGGGACCCAGACCACAGCCAGGACTGCGGAGTCAATAGAGGGAGGAGCCAGACGGGACCCAGACCACAGCCAGGACTGCGGAGTCGACGGAGAAAGGAGCCAGATGGGGGACCCAGACCACAGCCAGGACTGCGGAGTCGATGGAGGGAGGAGCCAGACAGAGACCCAGACCACAGCCAGGACTGTAGAGTCGATGGAGGGAGGAGCCAGACAGGGACCCAGATCACAGCCAGGACTGCGGAGTCGACGGAGAGAGGAGCCAGATGGGGAACCCAGACAACAACCAGGACTGCGGAGTCGACGGAGAGAGGAGCCAGACAGGGACCCAGACCACAGCCAGGACTGCACAGTCGACAGAGGGAGGAGCCAGATGGGTACCCAGACCACAGCCAGGACTGCAGAGTCGACGGAGGGAGGAACCAGATGGGGACCCAGATCACAGCCAGGACTGCGGAGTCAATGGAGGGAGGAGCCAGACAGGTACCCAGACAACAGCCAGGACTCTAGAGTCGACGGAGGGAGGAACCAGACGGGGACCCAGACCACAGCCAGGACTGCGGAGTCAACGGAGAGAGGAGCCAGATGGGGGACCCAGACCACAGCCAGGACTGCAGAGTCAACGGAGAGAGGAGCCAGAAGGGGGACCCAGACCACAGCCAGGACTGCAGAGTCGACAGAGGGAGGAGCCAGACGGGGACCCAGACCACAGCCAGGACTGCAGAGTCAACGGATGGAGGAGCCAGACAGGGACCCAGACCACAGCCAGGACTGCAGAGTCGACAGAGGGAGGAGCCAGACGGGACCCAGACCACAGCCAGGACTGCAGAGTCGACGGAGAGAGGAGCCAGATGGGGGACCCAGACCACAGCCAGGACTGCGGAGTCAACAGAGAGAGGAGCCAGATGGGGGACCCAGACCACAGCCAGGACTGCAGAGTCAACAGAGGGAGGAGCCAGACAGGGACCCAGATCACAGCCAGGATGGTAGAGTCAACAGAGGGAGGAGCCAGACGGGACCCAGATAGCAGCCAGGATGGTAGAGTCAACAGAGGGAGGAGCCAGACGGGACCCAGACCACAGCCAGGACTGCAGAGTCGACGGAGAGAGGAGCCAGATGGGGGACCCAGACCACAGCCAGGACTGCAGAGTCGACGGAGAGAGGAGCCAGACAGGGACCCAGACCACAGCCAGGACTGTGGAGTCAATGAAGGGAGGAGGCAGACAAGGACCCAGACCACAGCCAGGACTGCAGAGTCGACGGATGGAGGAGCCAGATGGGGGACCCAGACTACAGCCAGGACTGCAGAGTCGACAGAGGGAGGAGCCAGACAGGGACCCAGATCACAGCCAGGATGGTAGAGTCAACAGAGGGAGGAGCCAGACGGGACCCAGATCACAGCCAGGATGGCAGAGTCAACAGAGGGAGGAGCCAGACGGGACCCAGACCACAGCCAGGACTGCGGAGTCAATAGAGGGAGGAGCCAGACGGGACCCAGACCACAGCCAGGACTGCGGAGTCGACGGAGAAAGGAGCCAGATGGGGGACCCAGACCACAGCCAGGACTGCAGAGTCGATGGAGGGAGGAGCCAGACAGAGACCCAGACCACAGCCAGGACTGTAGAGTCGATGGAGGGAGGAGCCAGACAGGGACCCAGATCACAGCCAGGACTGCGGAGTCGACGGAGAGAGGAGCCAGATGGGGAACCCAGACAACAGCCAGGACTGCGGAGTCGACGGAGAGAGGAGCCAGACAGGGACCCAGACCACAGCCAGGACTGCACAGTCGACAGAGGGAGGAGCCAGATGGGTACCCAGACCACAGCCAGGACTGCAGAGTCGACGGAGGGAGGAACCAGATGGGGACCCAGATCACAGCCAGGACTGTGGAGTCAATGGAGGGAGGAGCCAGACAGGTACCCAGACAACAGCCAGGACTGCAGAGTCGACGGAGGGAGGAACCAGACGGGGACCCAGACCACAGCCAGGACTGCGGAGTCAACGGAGAGAGGAGCCAGATGGGGGACCCAGACCAAAGCCAGGACTGCAGAGTCAACGGAGAGAGGAGCCAGAAGGGGGACCCAGACCACAGCCAGGACTGCAGAGTCGACAGAGGGAGGAGCCAGACGGGGACCCAGACCACAGCCAGGACTGCAGAGTCAACGGATGGAGGAGACAGACAGGGACCCAGACCATAGCCAGGACTGCAGAGTCGACAGAGGGAGGAGCCAGACGGGACCCAGACCACAGCCAGGACTGCAGAGTCGACGGAGAGAGGAGCCAGATGGGGGACCCAGACCACAGCCAGGACTGCGGAGTCAACGGAGAGAGGAGCCAGATGGGGGACCCAGACCACAGCCAGGACTGCAGAGTCAACAGAGGGAGGAGCCAGACAGGGACCCAGATCACAGTCAGGATGGTAGAGTCAACAGAGGGAGGAGCCAGACGGGACCCAGATAGCAGCCAGGATGGTAGAGTCAACAGAGGGAGGAGCCAGACGGGACCCAGACCACAGCCAGGACTGCAGAGTCGACGGAGAGAGGAGCCAGATGGGGGACCCAGACCACAGCCAGCATGTTATTGCCTTCATAATATTCAAATTTCAAGCAGCACCTGAAAAATAATAAGATGGATAATTAAAGGTTGGTTAGTTAGTACAGTTGGGTAAACTGAAATCTGACCTGATCTGTTCTCCGTGTCTCACCAACGCCCTGATGTTTTGGAAACTGAAACTGTAAATTTGACTGACGTTATTGACGCGCATGAATGAAGTGCGCGCGCGCCCCTGTGGAGGCTTTACAACTGCTGTCACATATTCTACACACACCAGCTGAGATTCTGGAGTGTGTCTTCAGTCTTTAATAAAACAGTCACTGATATCATATTCTCTCTCTCTCTCTCTCTCTCTCTCTCTCTTTCTCTGTGTGTGTGTGTGATGACTGAGATGGACAGTCTCTGTAGGATCTCGATGATCATCAGCATTACATGAGTGTCATCACTATCATCACAAACACAAAACACAAGAAAAAACACTGGATTTCTATGAGACTTTATATCAGCACCGTTCACCACCCTCCACCCCCAATCAAATTATTCAAACATATTCATTACCCTCCACAACATTTTAAATCTATTTTTTTTATTGACTTATTTTACTCATTCAACATAATCCAATATTATAAAAATAGATGTATAATAGCAAATGGATAGAATGAATTTAGGAAAGAAAATGAAAATATTGAAACATTTATCTTTCTGTCTGTCTATTTTAACATGCTATACATAAACTTTTTTATCTTATGATTTTTATGTTTCCAATAATTTTGCTACATTTATCGCTTTTATATCTTACGCTTCAACTTATTTGCATTGAGTTCAGAAATGGTATAATAACGGGCGTTAGACTTCTCTAACCTGAAGAATCATGCAGAGTTTTGTTCATCTTGCTCCGATCGCACAGAAGCGTCTTCAGCTTTACCCCTGTCAATATCATCAAGCTGGTTTTGTCATTTATGAAGCAAACCGTTTGAGCAGAACAGACTCCAGTATTTGTTATTGGATCCAAACACACAGACGGGGAAAATCAATGAAGGGAGGAGCCAGACAGGGACCCAGACCACAGCCAGGACTGCAGAGTCGACAGAGGGAGGAGCCAGACAGGGACCCAGACCACAGCCAGGACTGCAGAGTCGACAGAGAGAGGAGCCAGATGGGGACCCAGATCACAGCCAGGACTGCAGAGTCAACGGATGGAGGAGCCAGACAGGGACCCAGACAACAGCCAGGACTGCACAGTCGACAGAGGGAGGAGCCAGACAGGGACCCAGACCACAGCCAGGACTGCAGAGTCAATGAAGGGAGGAGGGAGACAAGGACCCAGACCACAGCCAGGACTGCAGAGTCAACGGATGGAGGAGCCAGACAGGGACCCAGACCACAGCCAGGACTGCGGAGTCAATGAAGGGAGGAGCCAGACAAGGACCCAGACCACAGCCAGGACTGCAGAGTCAACGGATGGAGGAGCCAGACAGGGACCCAGATCACAGCCATGATGGTAGAGTCAACAGAGGGAGGAGCCAGACGGGACCCAGACTACAGCCAGGACTGCGGAGTCAATAGAGGGAGGAGCCAGACGGGACCCAGACCACAGCCAGGACTGCAGAGTCGACGGAGAGAGGAGCCAGATGGGGAACCCAGACAACAGCCAGGACTGCGGAGTCGATGGAGAGAGGAGCCAGACAGGGACCCAGACCACAGCCAGGACTGCACAGTCGACAGAGGGAGGAGCCAGATGGGTACCCAGACCACAGCCAGGACTGCAGAGTCGACGGAGGGAGGAACCAGACGGGGACCCAGATCACAGCCAGGACTGCGGAGTCAATGGAGGGAGGAGCCAGACAGGTACCCAGACAACAGCCAGGACTGCAGAGTCGATGGAGGGAGGAACCAGACGGGGACCCAGACCACAGCCAGGACTGCGGAGTCGACGGAGAGAGAGCCAGATGGGGGACCCAGACCACAGCCAGGACTGCAGAGTCGACAGAGGGAGGAGCCAAACAGGGACCCAGATCACAGCCAGGATGGTAGAGTCAACAGAGGGAGGAGCCAGACGGGACCCAGACCACAGCCAGGACTGCAGAGTCGACGGAGAGAGGAGCCAGATGGGGAACCCAGACAACTCCCAGGACTGCGGAGTCGATGGAGAGAGGAGCCAGACAGGGACCCAGACCACAGCCAGGACTGCACAGTCGACAGAGGGAGGAGCCAGATGGGTACCCAGACCACAGCCAGGACTGCAGAGTCGACGGCGGGAGGAACCAGACGGGGACCCAGATCACAGCCAGGACTGCGCAGTCAATGGAGGGAGGAGCCAGACAGGTACCCAGACAACAGCCAGGACTGCAGAGTCGATGGAGGGAGGAACCAGACGGGGACCCAGACCACAGCCAGGACTGCGGAGTCGACGGAGAGAGAGCCAGATGGGGGACCCAGACCACAGCCAGGACTGCAGAGTCGACAGAGGGAGGAGCCAGACAGGGACCCAGATCACAGCCAGGATGGTAGAGTCAACAGAGGGAGGAGCCAGACGGGACCCAGATAGCAGCCAGGATGGTAGAGTCAACAGAGGGAGGAGCCAGACGGGACCCAGACCGCAGCCAGGACTGCGGAGTCAATAGAGGGAGGAGCCAGACAGGTACCCAGACCACAGCCAGGACTGCAGAGTCGACGGAGAGAGGAGCCAGATGGGGGACCCAGACCACAGCCAGGACTGCAGAGTCGACGGAGGGAGGAGCCAGACGGGGACCCAGACCACAGCCAGGACTGCAGAGTCAACGGATAGAGGAGCCAGACAGGGACCCAGACCACAGCCAGGACTGCAGAGTCGACAGAGGGAGGAGCCAGACAGGGACCCAGACCACAGCCAGGACTGCAGAGTCGATGGAGGGAGGAGCCAGACAGGGACCCAGACCACAGCCAGGACTGCGGAGTCAATGAAGGGAGGAGGCAGACAAGGACCCAGACCACAGCCAGGACTGCAGAGTCAACGGATGGAGGAGCCAGACAGGGACCCAGACCACAGCCAGGACTGCGGAGTCAATGAAGGGAGGAGCCAGACAAGGACCCAGACCACAGCCAGGACTGCAGAGTCAACGGATGGAGGAGCCAGACAGGGACCCAGATCACAGCCAGGATGGTAGAGTCAACAGAGGGAGGAGCCAGACGGGACCCAGACCACAGCCAGGACTGCAGAGTCAATAGAGGGAGGAGCCAGACGGGACCCAGACCACAGCCAGGACTGCAGAGTCGACGGAGAGAGTAGCCAGATGGGGAATCCAGACAACAGCCAGGACTGCGGAGTCAACGGAGAGAGGAGCCAGACAGGGACCCAGACCACAGCCAGGACTGCAGAGTCGACAGAGGGAGGAGCCAGACAAGGACCCAGACCACAGCCAGGACTGCAGAGTCGACGGAGGGAGGAGCCAGACAGGGACCCAGACCACAGCCAGGACTGCAGAGTCAATGAAGGGAGGAGGCAGACAAGGACCCAGACCACAGCCAGGACTGCGGAGTCAATAGAGGGAGGAGCCAGACAGGTACCCAGACCACAGCCCGGACTGCAGAGTCGACGGAGAGAGGAGCCAGATGGGGGACCCAGACCACAGCCAGGACTGCGGAGTCAACGGAGAGAGGAGCCAGATGGGGGACCCAGACCACAGCCAGGACTGTGGAGTCGACGGAGAGAGGAGCCAGATGGGGGACCCAGACCACAGCCAGGACTGCAGAGTCGACAGAGGGAGGAGCCAGACAGGGACCCAGATCACAGCCAGGATGGTAGAGTCAACAGAGGGAGGAGCCAGACGGGAACCAGATAGCAGCCAGGATAGTATAGTCAACAGAGGGAGGAGCCAGACGGGACCCAGACCACAGCCAGGACTGCGGAGTCAATAGAGGGAGGAGCCAGACAGGTACCCAGACCACAGCCAGGACTGCAGAGTCGACGGAGAGAGGAGCCAGATGGGGGACCCAGACCACAGCCAGGACTGCGGAGTCAACAGAGAGAGGAGCCAGATGGGGGACCCAGACCACAGCCAGGACTGCAGAGTCAACAGAGGGAGGAGCCAGACAGGGACCCAGATCACAGCCAGGATGGTAGAGTCAACAGAGGGAGGAGCCAGACGGGACCCAGATAGCAGCCAGGATGGTAGAGTCAACAGAGGGAGGAGCCAGACGGGACCCAGACCACAGCCAGGACTGCAGAGTCGACGGAGAGAGGAGCCAGATGGGGGACCCAGACCACAGCCAGGACTGCAGAGTCGACGGAGAGAGGAGCCAGACAGGGACCCAGACCACAGCCAGGACTGTGGAGTCAATGAAGGGAGGAGGCAGACAAGGACCCAGACCACAGCCAGGACTGCAGAGTCGACGGAGAGAGGAGCCAGATGGGGGACCCAGACCACAGCCAGGACTGCAGAGTCGACGGAGGGAGGAGCCAGACAGGGACCCAGATCACAGCCAGGATGGTAGAGTCAATAGAGGGAGGAGCCAGATGGGACCCAGACCACAGCCAGGACTGCGGAGTCAACGGAGAGAGGAGCCAGATGGGGGACCCAGACCACAGCCAGGACTGCAGAGTCGACAGAGGGAGGAGCCAGACAGGGACCCAGATCACAGCCAGGATGGTAGAGTCAACAGAGGGAGGAGCCAGACGGGAACCAGATCACAGCCAGGATGGCAGAGTCAACAGAGGGAGGAGCCAGACGGGACCCAGACCACAGCCAGGACTGCGGAGTCAATAGAGGGAGGAGCCAGACGGGACCCAGACCACAGCCAGGACTGCGGAGTCGACGGAGAAAGGAGCCAGATGGGGGACCCAGACCACAGCCAGGACTGCGGAGTCGATGGAGGGAGGAGCCAGACAGAGACCCAGACCACAGCCAGGACTGTAGAGTCGATGGAGGGAGGAGCCAGACAGGGACCCAGATCACAGCCAGGACTGCGGAGTCGACGGAGAGAGGAGCCAGATGGGGAACCCAGACAACAACCAGGACTGCGGAGTCGACGGAGAGAGGAGCCAGACAGGGACCCAGACCACAGCCAGGACTGCACAGTCGACAGAGGGAGGAGCCAGATGGGTACCCAGACCACAGCCAGGACTGCAGAGTCGACGGAGGGAGGAACCAGATGGGGACCCAGATCACAGCCAGGACTGCGGAGTCAATGGAGGGAGGAGCCAGACAGGTACCCAGACAACAGCCAGGACTGCAGAGTCGACGGAGGGAGGAACCAGACGGGGACCCAGACCACAGCCAGGACTGCGGAGTCAACGGAGAGAGGAGCCAGATGGGGGACCCAGACCACAGCCAGGACTGCAGAGTCAACGGAGAGAGGAGCCAGAAGGGGGACCCAGACCACAGCCAGGACTGCAGAGTCGACAGAGGGAGGAGCCAGACGGGGACCCAGACCACAGCCAGGACTGCAGAGTCAACGGATGGAGGAGCCAGACAGGGACCCAGACCACAGCCAGGACTGCAGAGTCGACAGAGGGAGGAGCCAGACGGGACCCAGACCACAGCCAGGACTGCAGAGTCGACGGAGAGAGGAGCCAGATGGGGGACCCAGACCACAGCCAGGACTGCGGAGTCAACAGAGAGAGGAGCCAGATGGGGGACCCAGACCACAGCCAGGACTGCAGAGTCAACAGAGGGAGGAGCCAGACAGGGACCCAGATCACAGCCAGGATGGTAGAGTCAACAGAGGGAGGAGCCAGACGGGACCCAGATAGCAGCCAGGATGGTAGAGTCAACAGAGGGAGGAGCCAGACGGGACCCAGACCACAGCCAGGACTGCAGAGTCGACGGAGAGAGGAGCCAGATGGGGGACCCAGACCACAGCCAGGACTGCAGAGTCGACGGAGAGAGGAGCCAGACAGGGACCCAGACCACAGCCAGGACTGTGGAGTCAATGAAGGGAGGAGGCAGACAAGGACCCAGACCACAGCCAGGACTGCAGAGTCGACGGATGGAGGAGCCAGATGGGGGACCCAGACCACAGCCAGGAATGCAGAGTCGACAGAGGGAGGAGCCAGACAGGGACCCAGATCACAGCCAGGATGGTAGAGTCAACAGAGGGAGGAGCCAGACGGGACCCAGATCACAGCCAGGATGGCAGAGTCAACAGAGGGAGGAGCCAGACGGGACCCAGACCACAGCCAGGACTGCGGAGTCAATAGAGGGAGGAGCCAGACGGGACCCAGACCACAGCCAGGACTGCGGAGTCGACGGAGAAAGGAGCCAGATGGGGGACCCAGACCACAGCCAGGACTGCGGAGTCGATGGAGGGAGGAGCCAGACAGAGACCCAGACCACAGCCAGGACTGTAGAGTCGATGGAGGGAGGAGCCAGACAGGGACCCAGATCACAGCCAGGACTGCGGAGTCGACGGAGAGAGGAGCCAGATGGGGAACCCAGACAACAGCCAGGACTGCGGAGTCGACGGAGAGAGGAGCCAGACAGGGACCCAGACCACAGCCAGGACTGCACAGTCGACAGAGGGAGGAGCCAGATGGGTACCCAGACCACAGCCAGGACTGCAGAGTCGACGGAGGGAGGAACCAGATGGGGACCCAGATCACAGCCAGGACTGTGGAGTCAATGGAGGGAGGAGCCAGACAGGTACCCAGACAACAGCCAGGACTGCAGAGTCGACGGAGGGAGGAACCAGACGGGGACCCAGACCACAGCCAGGACTGCGGAGTCAATGGAGAGAGGAGCCAGATGGGGGACCCAGACCAAAGCCAGGACTGCAGAGTCAACGGAGAGAGGAGCCAGAAGGGGGACCCAGACCACAGCCAGGACTGCAGAGTCGACAGAGGGAGGAGCCAGACGGGGACCCAGACCACAGCCAGGACTGCAGAGTCAACGGATGGAGGAGCCAGACAGGGACCCAGACCATAGCCAGGACTGCAGAGTCGACAGAGGGAGGAGCCAGACGGGACCCAGACCACAGCCAGGACTGCAGAGTCGACGGAGAGAGGAGCCAGATGGGGGACCCAGACCACAGCCAGGACTGCGGAGTCAACGGAGAGAGGAGCCAGATGGGGGACCCAGACCACAGCCAGGACTGCAGAGTCAACAGAGGGAGGAGCCAGACAGGGACCCAGATCACAGCCAGGATGGTAGAGTCAACAGAGGGAGGAGCCAGACGGGACCCAGATAGCAGCCAGGATGGTAGAGTCAACAGAGGGAGGAGCCAGACGGGACCCAGACCACAGCCAGGACTGCAGAGTCGACGGAGAGAGGAGCCAGATGGGGGACCCAGACCACAGCCAGGACTGCAGAGTCGACGGAGTGAGGAGCCAGAAGGGGGACCCAGACCACAGCCAGGACTGCAGAGTCGACAGAGGGAGGAGCCAGACGGGGACCCAGACCACAGCCAGGACTGCAGAGTCAACGGATGGAGGAGCCAGACAGGGACCCAGACCACAGCCAGGACTGCAGAGTCGACAGAGGGAGGAGCCAGAGAGGGACCCAGACCACAGCCAGGACTGCAGAGTCGACGGAGGGAGGAGCCAGACAGGGACCCAGACCACAGCCAGGACTGCGGAGTCAATGAAGGGAGGAGGCAGACAAGGACCCAGACCACAGCCAGGACTGCAGAGTCAACGGATGGAGGAGCCAGACAGGGACCCAGACCACAGCCAGGACTGCGGAGTCAATGAAGGGAGGAGCCAGACAAAGGACCGAGACCACAGCCAGGACTGCAGAGTCAACGGATGGAGGAGCCAGACAGGGACCCAGATCACAGCCAGGATGATAGAGTGAACAGAGGGAGGAGCCAGACGGGACCCAGACCACAGCCAGGACTGCAGAGTCAATAGAGGGAGGAACCAGACGGGACCCAGACCACAGCCAGGACTGCAGAGTCGACGGAGAGAGGAGCCAGATGGGGAACCCAGACAACAGCCAGGACTGCGGAGTCGATGGAGAGAGGAGCCAGACAGGGACCCAGACCACAGCCAGGACTGCAGAGTCGACAGAGGGAGGAGCCAGATGGGTACCCAGACCACAGCCAGGACTGCAGAGTCGACGGAGGGAGGAACCAGACGGGACCCAGATCACAGCCAGGACTGCGGAGTCAATGGAGGGAGGAGCCAGACAGGTACCCAGACAACAGCCAGGACTGCAGAGTCGACGGAGGGAGGAACCAGACGGGGACCCAGACCACAGCCAGGACTGCGGAGTCGACGGAGAGAGGAGCCAGATGGGGGACCCAGACCACAGCAAGGACTGCGAGTTGACAGAGGGAGGAGCCAGACAGGGACCCAGATCACAGCCAGGATGGTAGAGTCAACAGAGGGAGGAGCCAGACGGGACCCAGATAGCAGCCAGGATGGTAGAGTGAACAGAGGGAGGAGCCAGACGGGACCCGGACCACAGCCAGGACTGCGGAGTCAATAGAGGGAGGAGCCAGACAGGTACCCAGACCACATCCAGGACTGCAGAGTCGAAGGAGAGAGGAGCCAGATGAGGGACCCAGACCACAGCCAGGACTGCAGAGTCGACAGAGGGAGGAGCCAGACAGGGACCCAGATCACAGCCAGGATGGTAGAGTCAACAGAGGGAGGAGCCAGATGGGACCCAGACCACAGCCAGGACTGCAGAGTCGATGGAGAGAGGAGCCAGATGGGGGACCCAGACCACAGCCAGGACTGCAGAGTCGACAGAGGGAGGAGCCAGACAGGGACCCAGATCACAGCCAGGATGGTAGAGTCAACAGAGGGAGGAGCCAGACGGGACCCAGACCACAGCCAGGACTGCGGAGTCAATAGAGGGAGGAGCCAGACGGGACCCAGACCACAGCCAGGACTGCGGAGTCGACGGAGAAAGGAGCCAGATGGGGGACCCAGACCACAGCCAGGACTGCAGAGTCGACGGAGGGAGGAGCCAGATGGGTACCCAGACCACAGCCAGGACTGTAGAGTCGACGGAGGGAGGTGCCAGACAGAGACCCAGACCACAGCCAGGACTGTAGAGTCGATGGAGGGAGGAGCCAGACAGGGACCCAGATCACAGCCAGGATGGTAGAGTCAACAGAGGTAGGAGCCAGAAAGGGACCCAGACCACAGCCAGGACTACGTAGTCAATAGAGGGAGGAGCCAGATAGGGGACCCAGACCACAGCCAGGACTGCGAAGTCGACAGAGAGAGGAGCCAGATGGGGGACTCAGACCACAGCCAGGATTGCAGAGTCGACAGAGGGAGGAGCCAGACAGGGACCCAGATCACAGCCAGGACGGTTGAGTCAATGGAGGGAGGAGCCAGACAAGGACCCAGACCACAGCCAGGACTGCAGAGTCGACAGAGGGAGGAGCCAGACGGGGACCCAGACCACAGCCAGGACTGCAGAGTCGACAGAGGGAGGAGCCAGACAAGGACCCAGACCACAGCCAGGACTGCAGAGTCGACAGAGGGAGGAGCCAGACAAGGACCCAGACCACAGCCAGGACTGCAGAGTCTACGGAGGGAGAAGCCAGATAGGGGACCCAGACCACAGCCAGGACTGCAAAGTCGACAGAGAGAGGAGCCAGATGGGGGACTCAGACCACAGCCAGGATTGCAGAGTCGACAGAGGGAGGAGCCAGACAGGGACCCAGATCACAGCCAGGATGGTAGAGTCAACAGAGGTAGGAGCCAGACAGGGACCCAGACCACAGCCAGGACTACGTAGTCAATAGAGGGAGGAGCCAGATGGGACCCAGACCACAGCCAGGACTGCAGAGTCGACGGAGAGAGGAGCCAGATGGGGGACCCAGACCACAGCCAGGACTGCGGAGTCAACGGAGGGAGGAGCCAGACAGGGACCCAGATCACAGCCAGGATGGTAGAGTCAATAGAGGGAGGAGCCAGATGGGACCCAGACCACAGCCAGGACTGCGGAGTCAACGGAGAGAGGAGCCAGATGGGGGACCCAGACCACAGCCAGGACTGCAGAGTCGACAGAGGGAGGAGCCAGACAGGGACCCAGATCACAGCCAGGATGGTAGAGTCAACAGAGGGAGGAGCCAGACGGGACCCAGATCACAGCCAGGATGGCAGAGTCAACAGAGGGAGGAGCCAGACGGGACCCAGACCACAGCCAGGACTGCGGAGTCAATAGAGGGAGGAGCCAGACGGGACCCAGACCACAGCCAGGACTGCGGAGTCGACGGAGAAAGGAGCCAGATGGGGGACCCAGACCACAGCCAGGACTGCGGAGTCGATGGAGGGAGGAGCCAGACAGAGACCCAGACCACAGCCAGGACTGTAGAGTCGATGGAGGGAGGAGCCAGACAGGGACCCAGATCACAGCCAGGACTGCGGAGTCGACGGAGAGAGGAGCCAGATGGGGAACCCAGACAACAACCAGGACTGCGGAGTCGACGGAGAGAGGAGCCAGACAGGGACCCAGACCACAGCCAGGACTGCACAGTCGACAGAGGGAGGAGCCAGATGGGTACCCAGACCACAGCCAGGACTGCAGAGTCGACGGAGGGAGGAACCAGATGGGGACCCAGATCACAGCCAGGACTGCGGAGTCAATGGAGGGAGGAGCCAGACAGGTACCCAGACAACAGCCAGGACTGCAGAGTCGACGGAGGGAGGAACCAGACGGGGACCCAGACCACAGCCAGGACTGCGGAGTCAACGGAGAGAGGAGCCAGATGGGGGACCCAGACCACAGCCAGGACTGCAGAGTCAACGGAGAGAGGAGCCAGAAGGGGGACCCAGACCACAGCCAGGACTGCAGAGTCGACAGAGGGAGGAGCCAGACGGGGACCCAGACCACAGCCAGGACTGCAGAGTCAACGGATGGAGGAGCCAGACAGGGACCCAGACCACAGCCAGGACTGCAGAGTCGACAGAGGGAGGAGCCAGACGGGACCCAGACCACAGCCAGGACTGCAGAGTCGACGGAGAGAGGAGCCAGATGGGGGACCCAGACCACAGCCAGGACTGCGGAGTCAACAGAGAGAGGAGCCAGATGGGGGACCCAGACCACAGCCAGGACTGCAGAGTCAACAGAGGGAGGAGCCAGACAGGGACCCAGATCACAGCCAGGATGGTAGAGTCAACAGAGGGAGGAGCCAGACGGGACCCAGATAGCAGCCAGGATGGTAGAGTCAACAGAGGGAGGAGCCAGACGGGACCCAGACCACAGCCAGGACTGCAGAGTCGACGGAGAGAGGAGCCAGATGGGGGACCCAGACCACAGCCAGGACTGCAGAGTCGACGGAGAGAGGAGCCAGACAGGGACCCAGACCACAGCCAGGACTGTGGAGTCAATGAAGGGAGGAGGCAGACAAGGACCCAGACCACAGCCAGGACTGCAGAGTCGACGGATGGAGGAGCCAGATGGGGGACCCAGACCACAGCCAGGAATGCAGAGTCGACAGAGGGAGGAGCCAGACAGGGACCCAGATCACAGCCAGGATGGTAGAGTCAACAGAGGGAGGAGCCAGACGGGACCCAGATCACAGCCAGGATGGCAGAGTCAACAGAGGGAGGAGCCAGACGGGACCCAGACCACAGCCAGGACTGCGGAGTCAATAGAGGGAGGAGCCAGACGGGACCCAGACCACAGCCAGGACTGCGGAGTCGACGGAGAAAGGAGCCAGATGGGGGACCCAGACCACAGCCAGGACTGCGGAGTCGATGGAGGGAGGAGCCAGACAGAGACCCAGACCACAGCCAGGACTGTAGAGTCGATGGAGGGAGGAGCCAGACAGGGACCCAGATCACAGCCAGGACTGCGGAGTCGACGGAGAGAGGAGCCAGATGGGGAACCCAGACAACAGCCAGGACTGCGGAGTCGACGGAGAGAGGAGCCAGACAGGGACCCAGACCACAGCCAGGACTGCACAGTCGACAGAGGGAGGAGCCAGATGGGTACCCAGACCACAGCCAGGACTGCAGAGTCGACGGAGGGAGGAACCAGATGGGGACCCAGATCACAGCCAGGACTGTGGAGTCAATGGAGGGAGGAGCCAGACAGGTACCCAGACAACAGCCAGGACTGCAGAGTCGACGGAGGGAGGAACCAGACGGGGACCCAGACCACAGCCAGGACTGCGGAGTCAATGGAGAGAGGAGCCAGATGGGGGACCCAGACCAAAGCCAGGACTGCAGAGTCAACGGAGAGAGGAGCCAGAAGGGGGACCCAGATCACAGCCAGGATGGTAGAGTCAACAGAGGGAGGAGCCAGACGGGACCCAGATAGCAGCCAGGATGGTAGAGTGAACAGAGGGAGGAGCCAGACGGGACCCGGACCACAGCCAGGACTGCGGAGTCAATAGAGGGAGGAGCCAGACAGGTACCCAGACCACATCCAGGACTGCAGAGTCGAAGGAGAGAGGAGCCAGATGAGGGACCCAGACCACAGCCAGGACTGCAGAGTCGACAGAGGGAGGAGCCAGACAGGGACCCAGATCACAGCCAGGATGGTAGAGTCAACAGAGGGAGGAGCCAGATGGGACCCAGACCACAGCCAGGACTGCAGAGTCGATGGAGAGAGGAGCCAGATGGGGGACCCAGACCACAGCCAGGACTGCAGAGTCGACAGAGGGAGGAGCCAGACAGGGACCCAGATCACAGCCAGGATGGTAGAGTCAACAGAGGGAGGAGCCAGACGGGACCCAGACCACAGCCAGGACTGCGGAGTCAATAGAGGGAGGAGCCAGACGGGACCCAGACCACAGCCAGGACTGCGGAGTCGACGGAGAAAGGAGCCAGATGGGGGACCCAGACCACAGCCAGGACTGCAGAGTCGACGGAGGGAGGAGCCAGATGGGTACCCAGACCACAGCCAGGACTGTAGAGTCGACGGAGGGAGGTGCCAGACAGAGACCCAGACCACAGCCAGGACTGTAGAGTCGATGGAGGGAGGAGCCAGACAGGGACCCAGATCACAGCCAGGATGGTAGAGTCAACAGAGGTAGGAGCCAGAAAGGGACCCAGACCACAGCCAGGACTACGTAGTCAATAGAGGGAGGAGCCAGATAGGGGACCCAGACCACAGCCAGGACTGCGAAGTCGACAGAGAGAGGAGCCAGATGGGGGACTCAGACCACAGCCAGGATTGCAGAGTCGACAGAGGGAGGAGCCAGACAGGGACCCAGATCACAGCCAGGACGGTTGAGTCAATGGAGGGAGGAGCCAGACAAGGACCCAGACCACAGCCAGGACTGCAGAGTCGACAGAGGGAGGAGCCAGACGGGGACCCAGACCACAGCCAGGACTGCAGAGTCGACAGAGGGAGGAGCCAGACAAGGACCCAGACCACAGCCAGGACTGCAGAGTCGACAGAGGGAGGAGCCAGACAAGGACCCAGACCACAGCCAGGACTGCAGAGTCTACGGAGGGAGAAGCCAGATAGGGGACCCAGACCACAGCCAGGACTGCAAAGTCGACAGAGAGAGGAGCCAGATGGGGGACTCAGACCACAGCCAGGATTGCAGAGTCGACAGAGGGAGGAGCCAGACAGGGACCCAGATCACAGCCAGGATGGTAGAGTCAACAGAGGTAGGAGCCAGACAGGGACCCAGACCACAGCCAGGACTACGTAGTCAATAGAGGGAGGAGCCAGATGGGACCCAGACCACAGCCAGGACTGCAGAGTCGACGGAGAGAGGAGCCAGATGGGGGACCCAGACCACAGCCAGGACTGCGGAGTCAACGGAGGGAGGAGCCAGACAGGGACCCAGATCACAGCCAGGATGGTAGAGTCAATAGAGGGAGGAGCCAGATGGGACCCAGACCACAGCCAGGACTGCGGAGTCAACGGAGAGAGGAGCCAGATGGGGGACCCAGACCACAGCCAGGACTGCAGAGTCGACAGAGGGAGGAGCCAGACAGGGACCCAGATCACAGCCAGGATGGTAGAGTCAACAGAGGGAGGAGCCAGACGGGACCCAGATCACAGCCAGGATGGCAGAGTCAACAGAGGGAGGAGCCAGACGGGACCCAGACCACAGCCAGGACTGCGGAGTCAATAGAGGGAGGAGCCAGACGGGACCCAGACCACAGCCAGGACTGCGGAGTCGACGGAGAAAGGAGCCAGATGGGGGACCCAGACCACAGCCAGGACTGCGGAGTCGATGGAGGGAGGAGCCAGACAGAGACCCAGACCACAGCCAGGACTGTAGAGTCGATGGAGGGAGGAGCCAGACAGGGACCCAGATCACAGCCAGGACTGCGGAGTCGACGGAGAGAGGAGCCAGATGGGGAACCCAGACAACAACCAGGACTGCGGAGTCGACGGAGAGAGGAGCCAGACAGGGACCCAGACCACAGCCAGGACTGCACAGTCGACAGAGGGAGGAGCCAGATGGGTACCCAGACCACAGCCAGGACTGCAGAGTCGACGGAGGGAGGAACCAGATGGGGACCCAGATCACAGCCAGGACTGCGGAGTCAATGGAGGGAGGAGCCAGACAGGTACCCAGACAACAGCCAGGACTGCAGAGTCGACGGAGGGAGGAACCAGACGGGGACCCAGACCACAGCCAGGACTGCGGAGTCAACGGAGAGAGGAGCCAGATGGGGGACCCAGACCACAGCCAGGACTGCAGAGTCAACGGAGAGAGGAGCCAGAAGGGGGACCCAGACCACAGCCAGGACTGCAGAGTCGACAGAGGGAGGAGCCAGACGGGGACCCAGACCACAGCCAGGACTGCAGAGTCAACGGATGGAGGAGCCAGACAGGGACCCAGACCACAGCCAGGACTGCAGAGTCGACAGAGGGAGGAGCCAGACGGGACCCAGACCACAGCCAGGACTGCAGAGTCGACGGAGAGAGGAGCCAGATGGGGGACCCAGACCACAGCCAGGACTGCGGAGTCAACAGAGAGAGGAGCCAGATGGGGGACCCAGACCACAGCCAGGACTGCAGAGTCAACAGAGGGAGGAGCCAGACAGGGACCCAGATCACAGCCAGGATGGTAGAGTCAACAGAGGGAGGAGCCAGACGGGACCCAGATAGCAGCCAGGATGGTAGAGTCAACAGAGGGAGGAGCCAGACGGGACCCAGACCACAGCCAGGACTGCAGAGTCGACGGAGAGAGGAGCCAGATGGGGGACCCAGACCACAGCCAGGACTGCAGAGTCGACGGAGAGAGGAGCCAGACAGGGACCCAGACCACAGCCAGGACTGTGGAGTCAATGAAGGGAGGAGGCAGACAAGGACCCAGACCACAGCCAGGACTGCAGAGTCGACGGATGGAGGAGCCAGATGGGGGACCCAGACCACAGCCAGGAATGCAGAGTCGACAGAGGGAGGAGCCAGACAGGGACCCAGATCACAGCCAGGATGGTAGAGTCAACAGAGGGAGGAGCCAGACGGGACCCAGATCACAGCCAGGATGGCAGAGTCAACAGAGGGAGGAGCCAGACGGGACCCAGACCACAGCCAGGACTGCGGAGTCAATAGAGGGAGGAGCCAGACGGGACCCAGACCACAGCCAGGACTGCGGAGTCGACGGAGAAAGGAGCCAGATGGGGGACCCAGACCACAGCCAGGACTGCGGAGTCGATGGAGGGAGGAGCCAGACAGAGACCCAGACCACAGCCAGGACTGTAGAGTCGATGGAGGGAGGAGCCAGACAGGGACCCAGATCACAGCCAGGACTGCGGAGTCGACGGAGAGAGGAGCCAGATGGGGAACCCAGACAACAGCCAGGACTGCGGAGTCGACGGAGAGAGGAGCCAGACAGGGACCCAGACCACAGCCAGGACTGCACAGTCGACAGAGGGAGGAGCCAGATGGGTACCCAGACCACAGCCAGGACTGCAGAGTCGACGGAGGGAGGAACCAGATGGGGACCCAGATCACAGCCAGGACTGTGGAGTCAATGGAGGGAGGAGCCAGACAGGTACCCAGACAACAGCCAGGACTGCAGAGTCGACGGAGGGAGGAACCAGACGGGGACCCAGACCACAGCCAGGACTGCGGAGTCAATGGAGAGAGGAGCCAGATGGGGGACCCAGACCAAAGCCAGGACTGCAGAGTCAACGGAGAGAGGAGCCAGAAGGGGGACCCAGACCACAGCCAGGACTGCAGAGTCGACAGAGGGAGGAGCCAGACGGGGACCCAGACCACAGCCAGGACTGCAGAGTCAACGGATGGAGGAGCCAGACAGGGACCCAGACCATAGCCAGGACTGCAGAGTCGACAGAGGGAGGAGCCAGACGGGACCCAGACCACAGCCAGGACTGCAGAGTCGACGGAGAGAGGAGCCAGATGGGGGACCCAGACCACAGCCAGGACTGCGGAGTCAACGGAGAGAGGAGCCAGATGGGGGACCCAGACCACAGCCAGGACTGCAGAGTCAACAGAGGGAGGAGCCAGACAGGGACCCAGATCACAGCCAGGATGGTAGAGTCAACAGAGGGAGGAGCCAGACGGGACCCAGATAGCAGCCAGGATGGTAGAGTCAACAGAGGGAGGAGCCAGACGGGACCCAGACCACAGCCAGGACTGCAGAGTCGACGGAGAGAGGAGCCAGATGGGGGACCCAGACCACAGACAGGACTGCAGAGTCGACGGAGTGAGGAGCCAGAAGGGGGACCCAGACCACAGCCAGGACTGCAGAGTCGACAGAGGGAGGAGCCAGACGGGGACCCAGACCACAGCCAGGACTGCAGAGTCAACGGATGGAGGAGCCAGACAGGGACCCAGACCACAGCCAGGACTGCAGAGTCGACAGAGGGAGGAGCCAGAGAGGGACCCAGACCACAGCCAGGACTGCAGAGTCGACGGAGGGAGGAGCCAGACAGGGACCCAGACCACAGCCAGGACTGCGGAGTCAATGAAGGGAGGAGGCAGACAAGGACCCAGACCACAGCCAGGACTGCAGAGTCAACGGATGGAGGAGCCAGACAGGGACCCAGACCACAGCCAGGACTGCGGAGTCAATGAAGGGAGGAGCCAGACAAAGGACCGAGACCACAGCCAGGACTGCAGAGTCAACGGATGGAGGAGCCAGACAGGGACCCAGATCACAGCCAGGATGGTAGAGTGAACAGAGGGAGGAGCCAGACGGGACCCAGACCACAGCCAGGACTGCAGAGTCAATAGAGGGAGGAACCAGACGGGACCCAGACCACAGCCAGGACTGCAGAGTCGACGGAGAGAGGAGCCAGATGGGGAACCCAGACAACAGCCAGGACTGCGGAGTCGACGGAGAGAGGAGCCAGATGGGGGACCCAGACCACAGCCAGGACTGCAGAGTCAACAGAGGGAGGAGCCAGACAGGGACCCAGATCACAGCCAGGATGGTAGAGTCAACAGAGGGAGGAGCCAGACGGGACCCAGATAGCAGCCAGGATGGTAGAGTCAACAGAGGGAGGAGCCAGACGGGACCCAGACCACAGCCAGGACTGCAGAGTCGACGGAGAGAGGAGCCAGATGGGGGACCCAGACCACAGCCAGGACTGCAGAGTCGACGGAGTGAGGAGCCAGAAGGGGGACCCAGACCACAGCCAGGACTGCAGAGTCGACAGAGGGAGGAGCCAGACGGGGACCCAGACCACAGCCAGGACTGCAGAGTCAACGGATGGAGGAGCCAGACAGGGACCCAGACCACAGCCAGGACTGCAGAGTCGACAGAGGGAGGAGCCAGAGAGGGACCCAGACCACAGCCAGGACTGCAGAGTCGACGGAGGGAGGAGCCAGACAGGGACCCAGACCACAGCCAGGACTGCGGAGTCAATGAAGGGAGGAGGCAGACAAGGACCCAGACCACAGCCAGGACTGCAGAGTCAACGGATGGAGGAGCCAGACAGGGACCCAGACCACAGCCAGGACTGCGGAGTCAATGAAGGGAGGAGCCAGACAAAGGACCGAGACCACAGCCAGGACTGCAGAGTCAACGGATGGAGGAGCCAGACAGGGACCCAGATCACAGCCAGGATGATAGAGTGAACAGAGGGAGGAGCCAGACGGGACCCAGACCACAGCCAGGACTGCAGAGTCAATAGAGGGAGGAACCAGACGGGACCCAGACCACAGCCAGGACTGCAGAGTCGACGGAGAGAGGAGCCAGATGGGGAACCCAGACCCAGACCACAGCCAGGACTGCAGAGTCGACGGAGAGAGGAGCCAGATGGGGAACCCAGACAACAGCCAGGACTGCGGAGTCGACGGAGAGAGGAGCCAGACAGGGACCCAGACCACAGCCAGGACTGCAGAGTCGACAGAGGGAGGAGCCAGATGGGTACCCAGACCACAGCCAGGACTGCAGAGTCGACGGAGGGAGGAACCAGACGGGACCCAGATCACAGCCAGGACTGCGGAGTCAATGGAGGGAGGAGCCAGACAGGTACCCAGACAACAGCCAGGACTGCAGAGTCGACGGAGGGAGGAACCAGACGGGGACCCAGACCACAGCCAGGACTGCGGAGTCGACGGAGAGAGGAGCCAGATGGGGGACCCAGACCACAGCAAGGACTGCGAGTTGACAGAGGGAGGAGCCAGACAGGGACCCAGATCACAGCCAGGATGGTAGAGTCAACAGAGGGAGGAGCCAGACGGGACCCAGATAGCAGCCAGGATGGTAGAGTGAACAGAGGGAGGAGCCAGACGGGACCCGGACCACAGCCAGGACTGCGGAGTCAATAGAGGGAGGAGCCAGACAGGTACCCAGACCACATCCAGGACTGCAGAGTCGAAGGAGAGAGGAGCCAGATGAGGGACCCAGACCACAGCCAGGACTGCAGAGTCGACAGAGGGAGGAGCCAGACAGGGACCCAGATCACAGCCAGGATGGTAGAGTCAACAGAGGGAGGAGCCAGATGGGACCCAGACCACAGCCAGGACTGCAGAGTCGATGGAGAGAGGAGCCAGATGGGGGACCCAGACCACAGCCAGGACTGCAGAGTCGACAGAGGGAGGAGCCAGACAGGGACCCAGATCACAGCCAGGATGGTAGAGTCAACAGAGGGAGGAGCCAGACGGGACCCAGACCACAGCCAGGACTGCGGAGTCAATAGAGGGAGGAGCCAGACGGGACCCAGACCACAGCCAGGACTGCGGAGTCGACGGAGAAAGGAGCCAGATGGGGGACCCAGACCACAGCCAGGACTGCAGAGTCGACGGAGGGAGGAGCCAGATGGGTACCCAGACCACAGCCAGGACTGTAGAGTCGACGGAGGGAGGTGCCAGACAGAGACCCAGACCACAGCCAGGACTGTAGAGTCGATGGAGGGAGGAGCCAGACAGGGACCCAGATCACAGCCAGGATGGTAGAGTCAACAGAGGTAGGAGCCAGAAAGGGACCCAGACCACAGCCAGGACTACGTAGTCAATAGAGGGAGGAGCCAGATAGGGGACCCAGACCACAGCCAGGACTGCGAAGTCGACAGAGAGAGGAGCCAGATGGGGGACTCAGACCACAGCCAGGATTGCAGAGTCGACAGAGGGAGGAGCCAGACAGGGACCCAGATCACAGCCAGGACGGTTGAGTCAATGGAGGGAGGAGCCAGACAAGGACCCAGACCACAGCCAGGACTGCAGAGTCGACAGAGGGAGGAGCCAGACGGGGACCCAGACCACAGCCAGGACTGCAGAGTCGACAGAGGGAGGAGCCAGACAAGGACCCAGACCACAGCCAGGACTGCAGAGTCGACAGAGGGAGGAGCCAGACAAGGACCCAGACCACAGCCAGGACTGCAGAGTCTACGGAGGGAGAAGCCAGATAGGGGACCCAGACCACAGCCAGGACTGCAAAGTCGACAGAGAGAGGAGCCAGATGGGGGACTCAGACCACAGCCAGGATTGCAGAGTCGACAGAGGGAGGAGCCAGACAGGGACCCAGATCACAGCCAGGATGGTAGAGTCAACAGAGGTAGGAGCCAGACAGGGACCCAGACCACAGCCAGGACTACGTAGTCAATAGAGGGAGGAGCCAGATGGGACCCAGACCACAGCCAGGACTGCAGAGTCGACGGAGAGAGGAGCCAGATGGGGGACCCAGACCACAGCCAGGACTGCGGAGTCGACGGAGAGAGGAGCCAGACAGGGACCCAGACCACAGCCAGGACTGCAGAGTCGACGGAGGGAGGAACCAGACGGGGACCCAGATCACAGCCAGGACTGCAGAGTCAATGGAGGGAGGAGCCAGACAGGTACCCAGACCACAGCCAGGACTGCAGAGTCGACGGATGGAGGAGCCAGACAGGGACCCAGATCACAGCCAGGATGGTAGAGTCAACAGATGGAGGAGCCAGACGGGACCCAGACCACAGCCAGGACTGCGAAGTCGACAGAGAGAGGAGCCAGATGGGGGACTCAGACCACAGCCAGGATGGTAGAGTCAACAGAGGTAGGAGCCAGACGGGACCCAGACCACAGCCAGGACTGCGTAGTCAATAGAGGGAGGAGCCAGATGGGACCCAGACCACAGCCAGGACTGCAGAGTCGACGGAGAGAGGAGCCAGATGGGGGACCCAGACCACAGCCAGGACTGCGGAGTCGACGGAGAGAGGAGCCAGACAGGGACCCAGACCACAGCCAGGACTGCAGAGTCGACAGAGGGAGGAGCCAGATGGGTACCCAGACCACAGCCAGGACTGCAGAGTCGACGGAGGGAGGAACCAGACGGGGACCCAGATCACAGCCAGGACTGCAGAGTCAATAAAGGGAGGAGCCAGACAGGTACCCAGACCACAGCCAGGACTGCAGAGTCGACGGATGGAGGAACCAGACAAGGACCCAGACCACAGCCAGGACTGTAGAGTCGACGGAGGGAGGAGCCAGACAGGGACCCAGATCACAGCCAGGACGGTTGAGTCAATGGAGGGAGGAGCCAGACAAGGACCCAGACCACAGCCAGGACTGCAGAGTCGACAGAGGGAGGAGCCAGACGGGGACCCAGACCACAGCCAGGACTGCAGAGTCGACGGATGGAGGAGCCAAACAAGAACCCAGACCACAGCCAGGACTGCAGAGTCGACCGAGAGAGGAGCCAGACAGGGACCCAGATCACAGCCAGGACGGTTGAGTCAATGGAGGGAGGAGCCAGACAAGGACCCAGACCACAGCCAGGACTGCAGAGTCGACACAGGGAGGAGCCAGACGGGGACCCAGACCACAGCCAGGACTGCAGAGTCGACAGAGGGAGGAGCCAGACAAGGACCCAGACCACAGCCAGGACTGCAGAGTCGACAGAGGGAGGAGCCAGACAAGGACCCAGACCACAGCCAGGACTGCAGAGTCTACGGAGGGAGAAGCCAGATAGGGGACCCAGACCACAGCCAGGACTGCAGAGTCGACTGAGGGAGGAGCCAGACGGGGACCCAGACCACAGCCAGGACTGCAGAGTCGACAGAGGGAGGAGCCAGACGGGGACCTAGACCACAGCCAGGACTGCAGAGTCGACAGAGGGAGGAGCCAGACAAGGACCCAGATCACAGCTAGGATGCCGGAGTCGACGGAGGGAGGATCCAGATGGGGACCCAGACCACAGCCAGGACTGCAGAGTCGACGGAGGGAGGAGCCAGACGGGGACCCAGACCACAGCCAGGACTGCAGAGTCGACAGAGGGAGGAGCCAGACGGGGATCCAGACCACAGCCAGGACTGCAGAGTCGACAGAGGGAGAAGCCAGACAAGGACCCAGATCACAGCTAGGATGGCGGAGTCGACGGAGGGAGGAGCCAGACGGGGACCCAGACCACAGCCAGGACTGCAGAGTCGACGGAGGGAGGAGCCAGACAGGGACCCAGACCACAGCCAGGACTGCAGAGTCGACGGAGGGAGGAGCCAGACGGGGACACAGACCACAGACAGGACTGCAGAGTCGACGGAGGGAGAAGCCAGACAAGGACCCAGATCACAGCTAGGATGGCGGAGTCGACGGAGGGAGGAGCCAGACGGGGACCCAGACCACAGCCAGGACTGCAGAGTCGACGGAGGGAGGAGCCAGACAGGGACCCAGACCACAGCCAGGACTGCAGAGTCGACGGAGGGAGGAGCCAGACGGGGACACAGACCACAGACAGGACTGCAGAGTCGACGGAGGGAGGAGCCAGACAAGGACCCAGACCAAAGTCAGGACGGCGAAGTCGAGGGAGGGAGGAGCCAGATGCAAATCTAGTTTCCACCAAAAACACCTCATGAACGAGGGTCCGGCCGGCTCTATAGGCGTGTTCTTCACATGCTCTATCCACTCGTTGTAAAACACGAGAGTCGTGCTGTGCTCCTCGTCGAACCAGTTCACGTTCGTTTGATCTGAGCATTTAACCTCGAGAGGCGTTTAACCTCGAGAGGCGTGGCGTCACAGTGGCCGCGTTCTATTGAGCGAGTCCCTCACGAGACCACAAGTAAGTGAAACAGCAGAGCAGAATGATTACAAATCACATAATTATTAACTTTTCATCTATAGCCTAAAGCAGGGGCGGAGCGGGGGGGGTGGCTAATTGGGCTTAAGCCCCGAATGTTTTGTCAAAAGCCCCGAATCTTTTAGGTTTTTTAAAATAACTTCAACTTTGTTTCATTTGCTCTCAGTCTTTCTAACTGGAGCGGCAAAAAATGAAACAAAAGCTACCGTGTGTGGTGGTGGACGGTAATGCATCACGCATCACTCAGCTTGTTTACCAACTGCCAATAAAAACTAACGAAGAAGAATATAAATCTTCTTCTTCGTTGTTGTTATCAGGGGCTGGCGGGCTGTTGTATGTTTCACCGGCGTTGTAGCGAGCTTACTGGCTAACCGGCTGAAGTTAATATGGACATATCAAAGTTTTTTATACGGAACACTAACAGTAAACCTCACCGGCCGGAGAGAGATTCAGCAGCGTCAGACGAACCGTGGACAATGTAATGATATGATGTAATGATGTTTACACCAAATTCTAATTTTACCTATGTAGGCTAACTTAAAAATAGTCAGATAATGGTTGCCTCTTTTTAGTTGCCAGGGGTATTTTTTTACTGAGTAACTATCATCATTTTCCCAGATAGTGTATAGATTTTTAGGCATTCTATTATCTAGAACAGCCTGGAAAATAGTGCATTTATCTGATGTAAATGGGAAAAAATCTCCCCGGGGGAGAATGCCCCCCCCGGACCCCCCTAGGTTTGGGCTAAGCCCCGAATGTTTACATTGTCTGGCTCCGCCCCTGGCCTAAAGTATGCTTATTTACTTCTTGTCTGGTCACAGACAAGTATACATGAAGGTAAGGCTTCAGATTATTTACTCAAATACTAATACTGAATTCAGCTGCTGTTTACTGACGCGCGCTGCCTCTATGAAAATTAACCAGTTTTATTACAGCAAGTAGCCGCATTTTTTAGCAGGTTGTTTTTGTATAAACAGTTTTACTACAAATTCTTTCCCCAAAATATGAATGTGACAAGGTTGAGAATAGTGTGAAGGTGTTGAAGACTGTAACAGGTTTGAAGGGAGACATTGCCTTCAATTTTATATTTTTAATTTTCTCTCTTATTATTATTACTATTATTATTTTAACTGAAACCAGAACTATTTTATATATTTTTGTTAAAATTATTCATAAATGAAGAGAAAAACTCAACCCTGTCACAAGTTTTCAACCCTGAAACAATGATAAATATACAGATATGTGACGGCATTGAGTTTTTTTGCAACAAACACAGCCAACATTGCGTCTAAAATGTAAGTAACTACATATTAACTACTTGTTTATTAAACTATAAATTCAATGTAACATTTGCAATCGTGACATCCCAGCAAACATTTGGACGTTTAATGACCGTTGAAAAGACGTCCGTCCGAGACGTCCCGTCATGGTTGAAAAATAGTTCCAAAATGGAAGTTGAACCAACGTCATTTCTGGCCGTGAATTCCACGTCTTTTCTGGCCGTGAATTCCACGTCTCTTCTGCGCGTCCCTGGACGTCTAAATGCGTCGTCATATGTGTTTAAATGTGTTGCTGCATAATTTAAGTGTATATATAAGCCTGCATATAAAATAATCACACACCTATTGTGTAACATCGTGAAAGACAATTAAATCTTGAGGTTTAGCCTACACATCTTGACAAAGGTTCTAAAAAGGTCCAAAATTGGTCCAGTCAGACCTGAACGTCAATAAAACGTTTTAATCACGTGTACATCAAAAACAATAACACATTATTTGTGGACATAAGCAAAAAAGAAGCATGTTCTGATTAAGCACAACATTTTATTGATATTGAACAGCCAAAATTTCTCTTTATTTTTTTCAATGTTTAACATTTCGTGAGCTTAGAATTTTAAGGTTCTATCTCCACTTTTGGTTGAAATTGAGTTTGACAATCTGATCCATTAGGTGTTTATTAATGCCTGTGTGGTGTTATTTTTGTAAAAAAAAAAAAAATTGTTAGTAGTTATTAATAAAATAAAAGGTTCCATCTCACAAAACATAAACCGAGTTTAAAAACTTTGATCCTCAATAAACTACAATAAACGGAGATAGAACCTTATAATTCTAAGCTCTCGATTTGTTAACCAAACTAAAATACCAATTGCAAAATACTGAATTATTATATAAAGATAGTTCACCCAAAAATGAAAATTATGTAATTTACTCACCAAATTCCAAACCTGTATGAGTTTCTTTCTTCTGCTGAACACAAAAGAAGATATTTTGAAGAATGTTTGTAACCAAGCAAATAGAGCATCCATACCATTGTTGGAGAAAAAATGATTATTAATGGGAAGCGACATCTGCTTGGTTACAAACATTCTTCTAAACATCTTTGTGTTTAGCATAGAAAGGTATACAGGTTTGAAACATGAGGTTGAGTAAATGTTGACAATTTTCATTTTTGGGTGAACTATCCCTTAAACACATTGTTTGGCTCATTTTTTGTATCCACCACCCCCAGCTCTTCCTGGAGCGTGTTTCAGGTGTTCTGCCATTGCTGCATCAATTTCAGTGTCTGTAGCATGTGGGCTCCACCTCATCACAGCATCTAAGGGAAGAGAGTATATTTATTTTTAAAATAAATGAAAATTAAAAATTTGAGGTGACATGCACTTATTTTCAAAATATTTGTATGGTCTTCAGCTAAATTCAAAACAGCATTTGTCCCCTGCCTCTTCAATACCACTGTGGTGCCCTTGAGAAAGACCCTTAACTAGGTGTGTAACAGTGAGAAAGTGAACAGGACATTTCTGATAAAGACAGGAGGGCTGTGATGTCCCCTGAATAGACATGTTTAGCAATTCTAAAATTACAAAAATTTTAAAGCAGTTACTGAAAACATACATGTTCAAATCCAGCTAAACATTTCATTCTACTTCAGATAATTTACTTTCTGAAAGAAACTCTCAAAAGGCTACATTAATAATTTACAGTAATAACTTTGACTGTATCATTAAACATACTTTATACTATGGTATACCGTTGTATAAGTTCAAAGCAACTTTTAGCCTACTAGCTAATTTTAGCCAAACTCAGTTAGCCAATTTCAGTTGACAATGTGGGCATCATTTCTTTCGGTTCATTCATGTCAAACAAGTAAAACTCTAGCACGTGAATCTAATAATACAAAATGTACGTACCCAACAGTAGATTTCTAACAATATGGGCCTCAATTCCTCCTCTCTCCGTGGTTATTCAAACTTCAGTGTTCCGGAGTGAAGTCTATGGGGAAAACGCGTTAACATCTCGTGAGATAATCTAACCTATCGCGGGATTTGGTAATGTCGGGAGATCTTTTGTTACATCTTGGCAGCACAGTTTTGGCAATTACATCCAACTCAGACATAAATGGTGACCAGATATATTTCTGTTTTACATGCATACATTCCATAAAAAAAAAAAAAAAAAAAAAACGTATCAGGTAGGCTACAGGTTGAAATAATGACTAAAATGCAGAGGCTTTGCATTCACTTAACCACACTGGGAACTGTGTGATTATAATTTATTTAAACAAGATAAAGTAAATATATTTACTTTGTATACAATTCGTGTATTTCATAAAGATAATTCCTGGGGGGTTTTTTTCTGTCTTGCTTGACTAGATGTGTAAAGGACGTCAGTGGACGTGTGTTCACAGCCTTGACGTGTAAAAGACATCAGTGGACGTCTGTTCACAGCCTTGACGTGTAAAGGACGTCAGTGGACGTCTTCACAACCTCTTAAAAACTACTTGGGCAATTAAATTAATTTTTGCAGTATTAACCATGCAAGGATTAAGCACAGCTTTTGCATATTTCACAAGGATTCCATGATGGAGGGTCATGATGGACTATAAATGCACGTGTAAAAGACGACGCCGAGGACGTCAGTGGACGTATTCACACAACTTATTAAAACTTTAATTTAATAAAAAATTTAATTAATTATTGCAGTATTAACCACGCAAGGATTAAGCACAGCTTTATCACAATTGATTTCATAGAGGGTCATGATGGACTATAAATGCACGTGTAAAAGACGTCGCCATGGTGACGTCCTCTCTCACCCGAAACACAACATGGTATATATTGAACTACACGTAGCTAAAAGTCAAAATAACAATTATACATGCAACCAGATAACTGTAGACATGCACACATGTATTTGAATGCATTTTTAGGAAATGTTCTGTGTTACATATTTTTACCGATTTATGCCGTCATACCGCGACTATTTTTGGCCAGGGACACGACGTTGCCGTCGGACCAATGTTTGCTGGGATTATTCTAACAGCTCCCTTAGTCGTGTTCTGTTACTTAACTATATATATATAAAATATATTTTTTTAATTTTTACCTTAGAACATTAAATGTGTTAGCCATTCTTATTAATATGCAAACCTGAGTGAAAATGTCTTAATTTATCCCATAAAAATTCTGTAAAGTCAAATTAAATCATATTTATCACGTATAATCAGCTGATTAGATTTTATTTTGCTCAACAAAAAATGTACACTTTAAAAATGTTAACATGTGCTTAATGTGGTTAATGCTAACATGTAAATGAACTGGTTTGATTCAAGTCAAAAAATATAATGATCATGTGTGAATCAAATTGAGTGGGTCAGCTAACCGAGTGGGTTCGGGTTTCCATGCGTTTCCATGAAACTCGCCGAGACAAGCATTTTCACAGTATCTTTTTTAATAATAATATTATATAAATATTATTATTATTATTTTTTATTATTTTTTTATTATTTTTATTTTTTTGCTTTTCATGCGTGTCACTTTTGTGAACAGTTGATTTAATTCCATTTAGGGTTCATTTATCATGGTAATTTTCTCCTAACCACTTGAGGGCAGCATATGCACGCGAACAAACAAACATTTCTGGCATATAATGGCACGAGAAATGTTATTCGTGGTATGGATTCGCACTTTCATGAGATCGGGCTGAATGCCCCAGGCATATCTGTGAAAAACATTTACAAGGAGGTCAACTGAGGTACAAAATAAAGTAAAATGATTAATATGTACAGTAAAGTATGATGAATATGTTAGTAGCCTATAGTTAGATTGCATAAAGTCCGATTTCTGTAACCTGCTGTTCTTTTTTTGCAAAGATGTTATGAATTGTCTTATATTGTAAGAAAACAGACATTATATCAACATAAATAACCATGCAAAATTACATTTTACGCCATTAAATGGCAACTTGACGCATTTATACCGAGACAAATTTTGCCTTCCAAACAGGGACGATTAAATCGTTAATTAAATCGTTGATTAAATCATTTTTAAATAAAACGGAATTTTGTAAAAAATGAAAATGGATTTCAAATGTTGCATCATATTAAAGTAATAAAACAATCTTTAAAAAAATCTGAATAATGTTTTCCATACTTCACGCATGAAAAAAGTTATATTTTATTTTTGGACTTTATTTTTTCAGAGCTGTCCTAAAACAGGAGAAACCTGTATGAAACATATTAACACAGGGACGCAAACCTGTGAATATTAGAAAATGGCACAGCAAATCTTACATGACAGCACTACAAACAAGTCAAAGTGAAAGACTGTTGCCCGTCTACTAGCTGTCTTACTGTGGGCTTTGTTCAGGGTGAACGTCTAATTCTGCAAACAATCTCTTAAACAGTCTCTCTCAATTCACCCGTACACAAATTAAGGCCTTAGAAGAAGCCTTAAATCAGAGCAGAAAGACTTAAAGTCATAAAGTCATGGTATTAAATGTTGCATCTTACTCAGTATATTTTGTCTTGTATGGAAAATATCTAAGCGTCTTTAAATGAAGATGCATTTACTCAAAAATGTAAAATTAAGTTTTGAAAAATGTAACTAAATGAAGTGAGTTTATCCTTGAAACAAGAACAAATGTCTGTCAGTGAATTATGAAAACTTCCCTTTAAATTATTTCGATTTTTCTGAGGCCATTAGCAGATATTCGTTCTTGTTTTAATCTTAAACTCACTTAATTTTGATCAATTTCACAGAAAACAAGACTTCTCTAGACATTTGCACTGGAAAACAAGACTAAAACACTGAGGAAGAGCATCAGTTTCTGCAGTGTGATCAGAAGATACAGTAAAAGTGATTTCCATATTCAGGAGGTTTTTAAGCTGCTTTATTTGTAAAATGAATTATAAAGTGATGGATATCTGTTGGACGTTGTGTTTTCAAACTCTGAAATGCTGCTAATAAAACTCATTGTGTTTCTCCATAGACATTTACATCTAGAGAACATATATATTTCTTGAAACCTTCCTTCACCCATTATATCTAAACACTAAACCAAATCTTCAAACTACATTCACAAAACCTTTACTGACTCTTCTGGCTAAATAAAACGTCTGAGAAGTTGGACACTACCCTGTTTTCTTTTATCAACCTTGTCAGTACCACAATTTCTGGGTAAAAAGTCTAAATTTCCATATGCTTTTGTGGCACAAGAATGGCAAATATACTTTAATGCATCAGATTCTTTGTAATAAACGTGCGTATCCCTCATGCAACCGCAGCTCTATCACCAGTGCTTGCATTTAATGCACTGCGTTTTCAGGGCATGTGTTTGTGGGGCAGAAGTTCAGCACGGATGTCAGTTTAAGCTGTGAATATTTCAGCTGAAAAATTTCACACACTATTTCATTTTTATTTTTTTATTCAATAAACCTTATTCTTTTCAGTTTTATGCCTGAATATACCACCTATAATACTTGACGGAGAATTTTGGGTCCATTTGATTTCACTTTAAACATGTTCACATTGGTTAAAATTCAGCAGAATATTTAAAGGCTGTGAAGAGCCTTGGATCCGCAGCTTTGTTTGATGCGTTGATGTAATTCCCACTGAAACAGGAGCTGAGGCGGGACTTATTGAGTGGCTCCTCCCCCTTTTCAAACAGCCAATAGCGCTTGGTTTCCCTCACAGACTGCAAGTCGCACTGGACGGCACCATTGATACGCTGGATTCAAATTCATTCATTTCATTCTTAACCAACGTACAGTTGGAAAACGGGATAAAATTCGAGTGTTTGATTAACCGAACACACACTCCAGCGGACACACGCGTTTCGTCACTATGTTGTTCTTTATGATAAGAAGCTTTAGCTAAAGTCAGCGAATAAAACACTGACACAGTGATGAACAAGTAACAATAATATTCACAATAACATCGTTTTACTGAATCAAGTAAACCTAATTTCTTAATTTATCTTTGTAAAGAAACCTTATTGCTTAACTGGCTACTCTCTGCTGTCTCAGATGATGACATCACTTCCTGTCGGCCACTGTAACTTCTGTTGGGTGCGATTCGCAAACTCACCACTAGATGCTGTTAAACATCACACACTGCACCTTTAAAATGATTTATCAAACGTATCTAATAGTTCTATCTTAGTATTCACATTTCCGGTGTTTGTTTTCGAACTCTTATCGTGTAGCAGCCTATAGTGTTCTATGTAAAGAACTCTTGTTTGTATTTCTACAAAAGTGCTGTGACGCCTTTTCTGCCGTGAGCAACATCACAGAGAAAGTTAATCCCTGAAGCCAATTCCCATGTAAGAGTGATGCTCATTTATCTAATTAAACGCGTACCCGTCCAGGCACATCATCCTTTGATGGGAAGACGTGATGGTGTTCAGCTGCTCCAGATCTCTGGAGTCACACTCTCAGAGCTAAATCTGATGAGCGCTGCCGTACTCTGTCTGCGCAGCCCAGGCCGAGCGCGGGATTTCATTATCGGGGCCTTAAATGCGTTAAGTGTTTGTTCTCATTAACATGCATAACAGACCAAGGACATTTGAAAGAGCAGGACTAAATATCACTTCCAAGTTTAAAGAAACATTCATCTCATATTAAAATTAATACAATATGCATATTATATACATAATATATATACACGTGTATATGCACACTACTGGTCAAAAATGTTAGAACACCTCCATTTTTCCAGTTTTTATTGAAATTTAAGCAGTTCCAGTGAATAACCTGAACTGGTATAAAGGTAAAGTTTAGGTGACCAAAAACTGAAAAATAACGTACATTTCAGAGCTATACAAAAAGAGATGTTTCAGTGTGCTAAGCATGAGTTCTGCTTGGTTCAGCATAATCTAACGTTTGTTTCTGAGTGAAGAGTAGGCTATCTGAGTTTGTTAATTAACGCCATTTAAAGACATCTTTCTGTGATATCCGGCCATGAATTCCTGTTTCACAGGAGTAAATATGAGGAAACTAATGTGTTACCTCATCCGTGAACTATTAGAATTATACCATACATCTCTGGATGATGAAAACGACATCTCCCGCCGCTCCCTCTCCGTCATATTCATCACGCGTCGCCTTTATCGTTCTGAAAATGCGACCCCTGGCGGCGAAAACCTGTACTTTAGGATTATTGTTAAAATATCAGTAAAATACTGCATGCTTTCAACAGGTCTTTTATCACTTTATTATAATTATGGCAAACAAAACAACACATTTCTGCAATTGATCCTTGGAGAGTCTTTGGCCACTTTAACGATCATCGCTCATCCTCTGTGTGCGTTAAGCTGATACAGACACACGTCCTCTTCCAGACGGATCAGATTGATCAGATTCCTCAGATTGCCCTGATGGTGGAAATGTGAATTTTCAATGCTTAGGCAATTACTCTTACAACCACTCTCTATTTTGTGCAGCTCAACAATATTTTGCTGCACATCCGAACTATGTTCTTTGGTTTTACTCACTCTGATGGATGATTAAGCCAATTTTGCCTTTGAGTTTTGTATTACCTGTATGTTGGATCACACTATTTTATGTCATCGTAATAAATTATCAGCAAGGAAAGTGAAATGTAATGCTATATTAGCCTGTTACTGATATGTTACTATTAGTTAAAAGATTTGATGGGTTAATGCTGCGCAGTTTTACACGTTTAAAACAATCGTACTAAAAGTAAACTTGAACGAAACCACAGTATTTGCAAGTAATGGCTAAATATTTTTGTGTATCACATACTGCATTATAGAATTCAACAGACTAGATAAAAACATTACTGAAAAAGTGCAATATAAAGTCCAATATAAAGCAATATAAATTGTCGCGAGCTCTCTCCATCCTGAACACGCCACACCGATGTTGATCTTGAACTTGTTTTATTTCTCCGTTTTTCCCAAAGCCTGCAACTTGATCTACAACTGAGGCTTTTTTTTTTTTGTACTCGCCAATCAACAATCATGATCCATGATGACTGAATAGCACAACAGCGGCATCCGAGATACTGTGCCATATAGATTCTCATTAGCGGCTAACGTATTGCGGCTCATTGAAGCGGCCGCTAATGAGGCATCTATGTATACATACTGTATATCTATGAGCGGAAACCGAGGATAGCGCGGATATTACGCCATTGATAGGCGACGATGAGGAGCGACGAGCCATTATTTAAAACCATTATTAGAATCTCTCTGGACTTACAAATGCTTAGGAACTTTTGGGAATAATGTAAGTACACAACTGCAGGAAATATATCACACTGAGCAGGTGTTTCTGAATATTTTATTACAAAAATCTTACATATTGTAATTTTCACCCTGATCTCACGAAAATGCGTCTCTATTGCACGCATTGTGTTTATTGTTCAATTTATACGTGGAAATGAGTTTTTACGTGCATATGATACACAGTTTTTGCATGCATTTGATACGCACTTTATTGCGTGTAATACACACGCACCCCACACGACTAATCCTAACCAAACGTATACACACTCACCCCACAGCACTAATCCTAACCAAACGTATACACACGCACCCCACACCACTACTAAACCTACCCATGCGTACCATATGCACTTAAAAACTCATTTTGGCGTATAAATTGCACGATAAACACAATGCGTGCTGTAGAGACGCATTTAGTGTGACCGGGTTAACATTTACAAGACATAAGTAAACAATAAATAGGGGGGAAAAATAGGAACTATTCTCAATAAGTAATTCTTCTGAGATTATGGCTGAAGTGAAGACAGCTTTGATGGAGAACTGGGTCATTCTGAGGCTGATGCCAATATGAGCCTGAAGCTCCACCACACACACTCCATAGCACATGCCCTAAACCTGGCTGTTATAAAGGCAACAGAACAAGCACCAGGACTGGGTGTTAAAACCCTTGCAGTTCTGCTTGATCCAGTCTCTCTCACTAAAGCCTCAGTCAAACGCACAGGCTGCTGTGAAAAGCCTCATTGCAGAGTGTGCAGAAAATATAAAGGCCGTGAAATGTCAAGCCGACATCAAAGACACAGCGCTGATGAAAGCAGACTGTGTTATTTACTCGTGTTGTGTGCACCGGGGCCAAAAAGTTGCACTTAAACACACCGCAAAGACTACAGCCAACGGCGAATTAACATGTACGTTCTGCATCTGTGTGAGAGGAAATAACTGTCTATATCAGAGTTTGGCAGACGTATATATTCACCAGTTAAACAGGGAAACCTGAACTAGGACTGCGGATATATACAAACTCAAACCCGTGGGCTTGGTGAGTCAGCTTTAAGACTCGAGGCCGTCAGTACCAGCCGGACACAACCTGTCGATCCCCTGATCCCAGCAGAGCCCGCAGGAGCGCAGACCCACTCAGGCACGCCCGTGGCAGTGTGTGTTTGCTTATTACATTACACATGGATCATGTGTCCATATTTTCTACTACTGGACAGCCAGGCTGTAGAATCCAGAAAGATGGAAAAGGCGATTGCAGAGGCACCTCAGTGACACAAACACTGGTTTAATGTTGATAGCTGATCATGTTCGCTGTGCCAGGAACAATCTGCCTCAATAACGTCACCTACAGTTCAGGAAACACGTCTAACAAAAGCACATAACCGAAGCCTTGTTCAGACTGCCAGTCCAAATCCAATTTCTGTGCATTTCAATTGGGATCCTGTCATATTAACAAGTGTGAATGGCAAGAAATCCCATGAAATCGGCTTCAGTTAGACTGCTCTGGTGGGGTTTCATGTCAGATTCATGTCGCAGAAACAAGGCTGTGTTGTTGTGGATGTGCAGGTCAGGCAGAGAAATAAAACCTAACGGACACATCTCCATGTCCACTGATGAAGTGTCTTCGCTTCCCTCATAGATGCAGGCCAGCCAGAAAGGCACATGCAGGAACAAGTCAATATTTGAAGAAACCAAGTACAAGTAGCCTATGTAGTGTATCTGCTTGATCAATGATTGTAATAAACATTTTGTGGACATAAATAGCAATAATGAAATGACTTAAATCATTAACAGTGCTACTATGTGCTGTACTTCATGCAACAGTTTTCAAGCATACCCCCCTAAATTAATCTTTTGTGATACTTTCAGAGAAAGCATTACATTTATAAAACTTTTGTATATTTCTGGACTGCACTTTTTTGTTTATATCAATTCATAGACTTGACAAAAAACAGCAGAAAGTGCAAACGTAAAATGGAGGCCACACGTGACGTCTTTGCTAAGAAAACGGGGAAGTAATTCAACACGACAGTGATGTCCTCCTACAGAGTCAGGATGATCAGCTCACACACGAAATGAAAATGGCCATTTCTTGCATCAGTGAGGACTCAAAAACCCCGGCAACTTCTGAATGTGCCACATTAGTTATTAAGAGCTGTGTCCCAATGTGAAGGCTGCATCCTTGGAAGGTCGCATTTGAAGGCCGATTGCGTCATGCGGAGCGATGAAGGCTGTCCCAATTCAATTCTGCATCCTCCGAAGGCCGTATTCGAAGGACGGTTGCATCATCGCGCCGCGACGAAGGCTACCCTGATTCAAAAGCGACGCCAAATGCGCCCTTCGTTTCCCCGTGAAAAGAAGGATACATAAATGGATGCTTATCCTACCCTATTCTACCCATAAGTCATTGCGCGCCGTTGACGACAGGCCGGCGGCCGAGACTAGAGATCGGTGGTGGACAGCAAATTCACATTTAAATGTAAGTATTATGTTTTCCTTTACTGAAATAGCTAGCGAAGCCACCGTTAAAGTTTATTATAAACTTCATCTTAAGTCCTTCGTCACCATTGCATGGCTTTATTTGTCAGGTAGTTTTAGGCAAAACTTGTGGTAATAAAGTTATTAGTTTACCTATTTGTAATATTTGCACTAGTCTATCTCACTTGTGCATTATAAGAAATATCACTCACCCTATAAAGCCTAAAACAACCAACCCCCAAATTTGTTTTTTAACCAAATTTGACTATACAGAAATATTAAGTATATTTTGCATGTCTTGATGTGTCATATTTTGCAGTGTTAACAATGTACTTAAGATTGCACCCCTGTGTTAAGTACCCTTTTCTGCTTTTCTAGAGCAATATAGGGAAAAATGGGTCTGGGGAATGTAGGCCTAACTCCCATACAGGCACAAAATAATATATGATTGCCTTAGATTGCACGTGTCCTGGGACAGGAGAGGGTGTGAGTGGGAAACCCACTGCTGAAACTTGGCCCTGGTTTGTCCTCATGGATGAGATGTTGGGACAGAGGCATTGCACCAACCCCGCTGTCCTCAATCCCTGAGGACACACCAGGGCCGAGTTCAGCAGTTAGGGTGACAAGAAGAGGAGGAGCCAGGGGCAGCAGCACCCGCACCAGCACCAGCACCAGCACCACGAAGAAGGCAAGACAGAGAGGACGAGTTTTTGGACTTGATTAGAGAAGACATGGGACTGCAGAGGCGAGGAGAGCACTGGAGAGTAGGGAGAGGATGGACAGGCTGTTTTCTCTTCTTGAAAGAATTATTGAGAAATATATATATATATTCTTGTTTAACTTTTTTTCACCAATATTTTTTTAAAGGAAAAAAAATCTGTACATTTATTTATTTTTATGCAACTTTAAATGTGTAAATAAAAGAGAATTCATTGCTCTGGACATTGTTTATTTTTGTAATGATAGTCATAATTTCTACATGAAACAAATTCTTCTATACCTTTTTTCCCCCAACTATTTACAACATATGTTAAACATATCAAAATCAACATAAACATTTAAATTTACAGTACATAAAATAAGAAAAAATGAAGTAGACTCTTATTCAGCTGAGTGGGAGACCCTGGTGTGCCGCTGGACCGGGATGGCTCCACTATAGAGACCCTGGTAAGGCCTCCTGCTGGTGGGACATCATCTGGGATGCTCTCCAGAGTGTTTGACTGCATATTTCCACTATCCACTAAGTTGTCTACCAACAGGTTTGCAGGGCTGACTCATGGAATAAATATTGAGATACTTTATTACACTAAAATACTTTTAATAACCACTAATACTGCATTGGCGAAAAACTACTAGTCATATATTTCAAACCTTAGATAAGCAATTTTAATTTTTTTGTTTTTCATTATCTTGCATACTCTAATGTACTTAAGGTATCAAGAGTAAAAGTAAAGGAATTCTGCATTTCTATTATTGCATGTTGCATTTTACTTCTAAATATTTTCAAGGTTGATACATTTAAACTATATACTTTTGTGTAGTTTAATGTTAAACAATGCATCATATTGTAAAATAACAATTTTGTAGTGTTGCTGTCCTGTGTGGGAAAATCACTTCGAGTATTAACAATGTAGTTCCTTACATACCACCACTGGTTATTTTGAAAATTAAAGTAACAAAATGTAGGCCTATTGTTACAACATTAACAAATTGTTGCTAACTACTGCTCCGTCCCATTTCAAAGGGCGCATCTGAAGCGCTCGGACCGGTCTAGCCCATAGATATCATATAAAGGCTAGATGTCTTAAGGCGGAGTCACTTCCGGCATCACCGGCGGCCATCTTACTACAGGGCTCTGTGAATTAAGGTGAGTGATCAGCATGCACACAAATACTCATATCTCGCTGAAATCTTGACGGATTTACAAACGGTTTGGTTTCTTACAAACGTCATTACCGTGGCTATAATTCTTTCATATGGAAGTCCATTTGTATAATTTTTCATATGTATGCAGTTTCATAGCTACATCTCTGACGTTTATAACAAACCAAACCGTTTGAAAATCGGTAGAAAATTAAGCAAGTTATGGTTATTTAAAAGTACATGCACCATGTTACGAGTGAGCGAGCACCCTGTCGTAAGATGGCCGCTGTGTGCGGACGTCGACCTCCATTGGCCAGCAGCGCGGACGAGACATCTAGCCTTTATATGATATCTATGGTCTAGCCTACGGAGGATTGTTCTTGTCGCCTAGCAACAGTGACTGACAGCTGCCGATGACGAGCGGGAGTAACAACCGCACTCGACTGTTTATATTCAAATGGGGTTTATATTCAAATGGGGTTAAAAACCTGTGTAAATATATTTACCATGGTCCATTTATGTGCATAATAAAAAGAATACACTAGCCTACAAAATCGCATCAAGGTAAGATATAAATTAACATTTGAATCTTCGGCTAAGCAGAAAGTATGACCTGAAACATCCTTAATACCATGTCCTCCAGTAAAATATAAAACATAAAAATGACAATAGCCAATTCTGGCTCCATAGCATATCAAATGAATTATCAGGATGGCAGCATACTCTCGCACCGTTGCTTGGCGCCTGGAGCGGTAATCGGGAACACCTGGCTGCGCAATTAGGAAATCCTACGGAGGCTACATGGTGCGTCGTTCGGAGGACGCATAGGCTGCATCCTTGAAGTCTTCAGTCCTTCGAAGGATGCAGCCTTCACATTGGGACACAGCTAATGTGTTAAACTGGCGGTTTTTCAACGGATATTCAACGGATGATTTCTGTAAATTTATTCTCATGAAATCTGCCTTTTCTGAATGTTGACTGCCACATAACGGCGAGTTAACGCTGTATTGTTTACAGTCAGTGTCTGAGACGCTTGGAGTGGAGTGAGAAAAATATGAAAATCATTTAATAGTAAAAGTTTAATTTGTATGGGAAAAGTTTGTAACATTTTGTTGAAAGAGATAGTTTGTTTGAGATCTAGGGGAGGGGAGGAAGCGAAGTGTATAAGTTTTGGATGTAGTATTAGTTGAGGTCAACTCTGAGTTGGGTTGGCCATTCCTTGTCTTGAAACCGTTCACTGATTTTGGACAATAGCGCAGTAAAACGAAAGAAAGAAGAACTGCCGAGAGCCCACCGGGTGTCCCGAGTCTTCATTGTGTTACTTGAACAGAATCAAAAACACTACATAATGGGAAGCAGTATTTTATTGCAAAATAGACTCTCCATTCACAAATGCTTCCCTGTAACACTATATAGATTCGGATAAAAAAAAAAAACCCTACAATTCTGTATTTTATTGCTGTAAACACCCTTACCACATCACTTCCATTTCTTTGTTTTATCTGATTTTTTTTCTACTAATGCAGACAGCCATTTTTGCTTTTCCAAATAGAAAATACAACTACTGACATTCACCACGTCTTCTTTTCACATATTTAAAACAGAAAAAAAGAAGTTTCGTTAAAGTTACAAACAAAGGCTTTAACCTAAAGCAATGAATAAAACAATGTAAAACCATGCTCTTTCAGAACAAAAAGGGCATTCTTGACTTAAGTCGGGATTTGAAATAGAAATAAAAACATTGACTACTACTGTATTATTCCATGTAAAAGCCTCCTATGAATGACAGCTGATTTTTTGGTGAATGGTGGCTTATATAAGCTCTCCACTCTGGACATCACGCCATGGTCTATCAACTTCATAGTGTAAACCTTTTTTGTTAAAAGAAAAACTTTACACGTCACATACAACTGTTTTCCATTAATATCATTACATCTTTGAGTTCAGTAAAATTCTAGAATAATCATTTAAAATGGGGAATATAAGTAGCTTAGGAAAAGAGTTCTTCATTGTGAAAAATAAGTCCTTCACAATAATACCTTCACAATAATAATTGTATCCTCTGTAATATTTGAATCATTGTTCGAATTTTCAGTCAAGCAGTCACTTCCTCAACTGTGTAAATACAACCCCCACCAAGTTTACAAGCTTTTTTAAAGTTATGAAGAGTTCATAAAGTGCACTGCTGCCTTGCATTATTTATCCAACAACCAGGATAAGGAGCCTGTGTTCTCGGGATTTTAAACAAAAAGTGCCATTCTTACTAGGGTCCATCAATACCAAGGGTTCATCCCCTGGACAGATTTCAGAAGAACACTGGTTCATTTTCTGGACCCATAAGAAACCTTTGCAAAAACTGCAGTCGAAAAGCATCAGTTCTGCTTTGATGAACCAGTCCTTGTCCACCTTCTTCTTTTGGTAAGTACAAAATATGATGTACCAAATGTAATTTACCCCAAAATAATTAAATTAAAATCGATTGTATTTTTGCCAATATATAGGTTGGTGGATCAACACAAGCCGACGATTCCATAGAAAAGATGTTTATTATTATTATATTAGTTAATTATAATAATTGTCCGTCTTCTGGAAGACATTGTTATAAGACACTTCCATCTGTCTAAACTCTTCCCAGTTTTTCTGAACAGTACCTTAATCACCCAAATAAACTCCATATAATTTAAACCACTTCTTTTCCATAAACCATCTAGAAGATCTCGTTTTCTATCTGTCCATTTTCCCAATTGATTTTTGCAGAAGAATTAGATTGAAATTCACTGGACACTCTTGTTACAGCCAGACCTTTAATCATTACAACAATATCATCAGCATAAACCTATAACTTCATTGTCACATTTTGGAGTTTTTAATCCAAACAGTTCTTTTCTCAATATATGCAAAAAAGGTTCTAATGCTAATGCATAGCATTCGGGACGACGAACCACCTTGTCTGATCCCACAATTAACTTTAAAAGGAGCGCATAAGCCTCTTGGTCTCTTGGTAAATTTATTTCATAGAAACCCGGTGCTTCTTCAAAAGGCGGGCAATAGTTGGATGGCTAATTGATGCCACATTGGCAAAGGTGTTATTGCTCTCCTCGATAGCCTGCATGATTTCAGTCAGCCGTATGTCATTCCTTACCCTGACCATTTCCACCACAGCCAACTCCTGCTGGTCAGTCAGTACATGTGGGCGACCACCACCAGGCTGTCTCCTGTTAATTCTGAGAGTAAAGCAGTATGCTGTCAATATTTTACTACTATAAATGACATAAAACTTTGACTATATGTTGTATATATCTTCTATATAGTAATGCCATTTAAAGTACTATATTGTAAAAGTATAGTGAATAGTTACTGTAGCAGACTTACCGGTTTTCTTGGCGAAAAGTTCCACCTCTTTTATCGCAGAGCACCAACACCTCTTTGTTGAGGAGCACCACCACCTCTTTTATAGAGGAGCACCACCACCTCTTTTATAGAGGAGCACCACCACCTCTTTGTCGAGGAGCACCACCAACTCTTTTATAGAGGAGCACCACCACCTCTTTGTCGAGGAGCACCACCAACTCTTTGTTGAGGAGCACCACCAACTCTTTGTTGAGGAGCACCACCAACTCTTTGTTGAGGAGCACCACCAACTCTTTGTTGAGGAGCACCACCACCTCTTTGTCGAGGAGCACCACCAACTCTTTGTTGAGGAGCACCACCAACTCTTTGTTGAGGAGCACCACCAACTCTTTGTTGAGGAGCACCACCAACTCTTTGTTGAGGAGCACCACCACCTCTTTGTCGAGGAGCACCACCAACTCTTTGTTGAGGAGCACCACCAACTCTTTGTTGAGGAGCACCAACACCTTTTGTCGAGGAGCACCACCATCTCTTTGTCGGGGAGCACCACCACCTCTTTGTCGAGGAGCACCAACACCTCTTTGTCGAGGAGCACCACCACCTCTTTGTCGAGGAGCACCACCACTTCTTTGTCGAGGAGCACCAACACCTCTTTGTCGAGGAGCACCAACACCTCTTTTTGTCGATGAGCACCACCACCTCTTTGTCGAGGAGAACAAACACCTCTTTGTCGAGGAGCACCACCACCTCTTTGTCGAGGAGCACCAACACCTCTTTGTCGAGGAGCACCACCACCTCTTTATCGAGGAGCACCAACACCTCTTTGTCGAGGAGCACCACCACCTCTTTGTCGAGGAGCACCACCACCTCTTTGTCGAGGAGCACCACCACCTCTTTGTCGAGGAGCACCACCACTTTTTTGTCGAGGAGCACCACCACCTCTTTGTCGAGGAGCACCACCACCTCTTTGTCGAGGAGCACCACCACCTCTTTGTCGAGGAGCACCACCACCTCTTTGTCGAGGAGCACCACCACCTCTTTGTCGAGGAGCACCACCACCTCTTTGTCGAGGAGCACCACCACCTCTTTGTCGAGGAGCACCACCACCTCTTTGTCGAGGAGCACCAACACCTCTTTGTCGAGGAGCACCAACACCTCTTTGTCGAGGAGCACCACCACCTCTTGTCGAGGAGCACCACCACTTCTTTGTCGAGGAGCACCAACACCTCTTTGTCGAGGAGCACCACCACCTCTTTGTCGAGGAGCACCACCACCTGTTTGTCGAGGAGCACCACCACCTCTTTGGTATCTAATTGTGATCATCAGGTGAAAGTAATTAGTATTTGGTCTTGCTTGAATGAAAGCTCTTACAGCAGTTTGTAACTTACAAATTATCAGGCAACAATCAGACCATTGAAAATCTATGGACATAATAAATTATTAATTGATTAAACATTAAGATTAGTTGAATTAAATGGTAGACAAATGTATTAACCTGAATGATAAGAGATCAAAAGTTTGATATTGATTACATTATGAAAGGCAGTTACTGTGAATGAATAGTTGATACAGATGAAACACATATTATGTGTATTGAAAATGATACTTTGTGATTTTGTGTTTTGTACTAACACAATGTTTGAAAAAAGTGCACTTCTGATGATCATCAAAATAAGTTAAGCAATTTTCAACCTATTTTAAGTTATACAAGATTCAACTTTTTTTAAAGTCAGTTTAATGCAATTTAAGTTGAAAGTTGATTGTGCTTAAAAATGTAAGGCATCAATTTTCTTTTTTTCTTTTTTTTTACAGTGTAACGGATCAATGGTTAAAATATATTCAAATAACTATAGCACTGTAAAAAAGTGATTAGTTGGCTTAACTTAAAAAATTGAGGAAACCTGTTTCCTTAAAATTATTAAGTAATAAGCTTAATGTGTTATTGAAAAAATTAAGTTATGTGAACTTGACAATTCCACATAATTTTAAGACAACGGGTTTCCTCACTTTTTTAAGTTAAGTCAACTAATCACTTTTTACAGTGAGATGCTTGTTAATGCTTAAATAAACGTATGAAATATAACAATGATCAACACATCATTATTTAATGTAAATATAATACTAACAAATGTCATTAAACTTCAATTCATATATTACCTAATACACTTTTACATTTACAAATGCTGTGAAAAAAAAAGTTGAATTAGTCATTTTAAGCACTTCACACACTATTCATGTTAACATATATTCATTACTCATAACCACAGTCTGTAAAGGTCACGTTTGGTCTGTGTGTGGTGTGTGTATGGAGACTGGAGGCATGGACCTGTTGGACTGAGCCCTTTTTGTTTTAATCTATCTAAATTTAGTCATTTGAAACGATTTAAAACAACTGTGGACAAAGAAGCTATATATTCAGTTTATATTGTTTACCAAAGTAATAATCCACAAGAAGCCATGTTTTACAGTGAATTTAGAAGAGCTAAGAAGCATTAGGCATGCAGATTTTATATTGCCACACAATCTTCTAGAGCATACGAAAATAAATGTTTTTTTGCTAATTTATATAAATGAATAGCTTTCTCTAACAGATGGAGATTGCAGGGGGACAGTTGACTCTAAAAACTGCATCTAGTACAATAGTTTAGGCTTACGTTTTTGTGTAAATTGTGGTATTAAAGTCCCCCTGTCAATAATTTTATCCCTTAAAACTCATCTTTAATCACCAAAATGATAAATTTAAAAAAGATTTCCTTGAAAAAATGATTCATGCCTTAAAATATCTTGAATGTAACTCGACACCCTTGCCTCAATTAGTATGCACGGTGCTATGAATATGCAAATGAGCCCCGTCTCCACTCACTCACTCAGCTCAGAGATCCACTGGTTGACGATCACACGTTGATCTGATTGGTTACAAGGTAGTTTGTGACGTCAGAAACACCAGCGATTTCAAAGCGTGTTTTTGAGACTTTTCTTCACTGTAAAAAGTGAATAGTTGGATCAACTTAAAAAAATTACTTCAAAAATTAAGTTTACTCAACTTAAATTATCACGTTTTTCACAATAATTTAAGTTGAGAAAACTTAATTTCTTTAGGTGTTACCAATTGAAGTAATTTTTTTAAGTTGATCCAACTGTTCACTTTTTATAGTGTTTGGTTCACTGCAGTTTTAAGAAGGATATACTCAGCAATGCTGTCGACTTATGAATTTACACATGGTTTGTCTTAAAGGGATAGTTCACTTTGAAATAAATTTTGGTATGTTTTAGCTTACCTCAAGGGCATTCAAGATGTAGGTGTCTTTTTTTCCGCAGTAGTTTCAATTTTTATATTTTTAGGTCAAACCGTTCTTGTCTGTCAGTCATATAATGCAGGTATGCACAGAGTCCAAATTAAAACAATTCCCCATCGTCCAAATTAAACCAGTTCATTGGAACGAAACCGTAGCCAATGCGACATCTAGTGTATATATCTATACCCGCCCGCGCCCTCAGATCATTTGGACGCGGCTGTGTTCAAGAGGTAACAACGATATAAATACTGTTCGTTTTCTCACACAAACCGCTCGTTTCGTGTCTTAGGCCATCAATGTGTACTTACGATGGGGAATTGTTTAATTTGGACGATGTGGAATTGTTTTAATTTGGACTCTGTGCTTGCTCTTTGAGATAGTGACCGTATACCTGCATTATATGACTGACAGACAAGAACGGTTTGACCTAAAAATATAAAAATTGAAACTACTGCGGAAAAAAAGACGCCTACATCTTGGATGCCCTTGAGGTAAGCTAAAACATACCAAAATTTGATTTCAAAGTGAACTATCCCTTTAAAGCATATTAAAAACATAAACTACATTAAAAGCTGGATTTTCACCACAGGGGGGCTTTAAGGTTAAATTAAAATTGATTTGTTGGACCTTTAAAACTTCAAATCAGGGAATGTGATTTAGCCCATATCTCCACTCAGGCAACCCTTCATAGATCGTGTAAGCACTACATCAACACTGACACTTTCTGTTGCCTTTGAGCTTTCTGAGTACAAAGTGACTGATTTATTATATGAAACAATCACAATAATGTCTGGGACCTTTGGGACGCAAAGGTGGCTAGTCCACTGTTTGACCACACGATGTCGTCAGTGTGCACTGTCCTGAATAGCGTAGAGCGATGAACTATTTCAGGATACAGCTGAGAGGAAAGCCTCATTTCACCACCAGAGAATTCTTCAAAAACATTGCAAAGAATTTAATTGTTCCAAACTGTTGACTGGTACTGTAGGTTCAATTCAACTTGCCTGCAGTGGATATTTGTTACAAAAATCTTGGCCAGAAATATGGCTATGAATACACCTGAACTAATAGGTGAATAATTAATATCTGCAATAAATCAAAGCAGAAAATAACTGGAACATGAGGGGTAGGAAAGAGTGAAGAAGACTAAGAATATGAACAACAATGGACTTCATAATTCATAACATCATTAAAGACTTAAACTAAAGACATAAAGAAAATCTCAGCAGATGTGACAGCCTGTGGTTTCAGGGAACAGAAGTGAGAGAAGTGAGAGACGAACAAGCTGCTGCAGGGCTCTAAAAAATGCTCTCTGATCACTTGAAGGTTTGCAAGTGTTTGATGCCCTAAATTATGCGACAATGATGTAACGCTCCATCTCTGAAGCTCAACCCGAGCTTCTTTTGCTCTTTGAGAACATGAAACTGCATGCCGACTCCTCAAGGGTTTTCTATTTCAACTCTGTGTTGAAATATCAGGAAGAAATGCATTGCATGCCCTGGAACAAATGTAGTGGACTGACAGCATCTCTGAGCATCAAACCATTCTCCAAATTGGACATTATGTGAGATAAGTAATCTATTTGACGAAAGTCATCATTTATTGCATCAGACAATCAAACTGACACAAGAAAGTGGCTTACGTGGGGCATATGGCTTCTCATTTACTAAAAGGGTTTTCTGTTCAGCAATGCATTTCAACTAACACTCCAAGACATCACACACCCTGCTTAGTTGAAACCCATGCGCATTTCAAATTCAGAACTAAGGACTTGCTCAAGTTCATTATTTTAAAGTAGATGTTTTGACTAGTGAGTCTAAAATACCTTAAAAGTCTGAAATAATCTACTGTATTGTTCTCCCTTTTTGCTGATTTTCAAGTTATACAACTCATGTGTTCCAGTGATGCCTACAGCCAGTCGTCACTGTCATGATGACATTTACCTCGAGGCTCCAGAATGATAAGTCACATGGTATTTATATGGATCAAGAGATATTTTTTTTTATCCATGAGCAAAGATAGCAAAGCTAACCCTAACCTGACCAGTTGCCATTGGCATGAATGGAAGGTCATCTAACGGATAATGCCATTAAAGCAATACATAGTCACTATAACCAATCAATCTTTGGATGGATTTCAAATTCAGTTGTGGAAATTGATTCCACTTCAAAAAAAAGGTTTTATTAAAAATAAAATAAAAGGCAAACTTAACTCAAATGCTTTGTGTAATTCAATTAAGTAAACTTAAGAAATTATTGCTTGTCCGCCTGTAGTCAATAATTTTATCTCTTTAAACTCATCTTTGATCACCACAATTTCACATTTTTCCTTGAAAAAATGTCTTCATGTCTTAAAATATCTTGAATGTAACTCGACACCCTTGCCTCATTTAGTATGCGTGGTTCTATGAATATGCAAATGAGCCCCGCCTCCACTCACTCCCTCAGCTCAGAGATCCACTGGTTGACGATCACACGTTGATCTGATTGGTTACAAGGTAGTTTGTGACGTCAGAAACACCAGCGATTTCAAAGTGTGTTTTTGAGACTGTCTTTGGTTCACTGCAGTTTTAAGGAGGAAATACTACAATGCTGTCGACTTATGAATTTACACATGGTTTGTCAAACACACATATCAAACACACCACATAGACAAATAAACAACATTAAAAGCTAGATTTTCACCACAGGGGACTTTAAGAAAAACAGCATACTGCATATTTTTCAGTTAAACTGTTCTCCTAAATACAAATCCTCAAAACTCCAACATTGTAGGACAACATACTATTGTGAATGTATGTAAAAAAAAAAAAAATCTTTCATCTGTCTCAAAAAAAAGGGGAGAAAAAGAGGTATATTTACACTAAGAGCAAATAGAGTGGCATTTAAGCAGAGACCATACACTAACTCCGCCCACCATTGCCTGGTTGGGCCAGGCAAAATGACAAAAGAAACCTGTCTGATAACAGTGTAAGTATGGGGGTATAGCTGTTCAAATCCTCCTTTTCAGATCGCATTCTTCTCCGTTTTCCCATCGCATATCAGCTCTGAGAGGCGAACTGCATATATTAAATAAAACTGAAGAAATTATTGAGGAAGTAGAAATAAAATGCTTAATGGGTATTTAATAGGCTTATGATTTAAATCGGATGTAGTGTCCTTGGATTGATCGGACAGGCTGGCACACTGTGAAGCGTGCAGCTTATATTGTTACCACTGTACAACCATTCCTGAGCATTCAAAGAATCCTGTCTGCCCTTTCTGAATTTCACACAAGAGGCTTTATGTATCATAATGATTTTATGTACAATAGAGTTTTGACAGTTATGTAATAAAGGTTTGAAAGGTCCATTTTATGCCTCTTATTATTTTAAGTGTGTATGTCTTTAAGAAATATATGGTTGGCCTGTCATGTGTAACAGACACAAGACACAGACAGACACAAACGTCAGGGATTTGAATCATCATGTTATTGGACTGTATCTACAGTGGTGAGGCATCATGAGTGAGGGCCTCTCGGCTGGTTGAGGACTGAACGGCAGTGTGGAACCAGACCAAGATTCTCCTTTCTCCCTTTTCTCTCCCTCGTCTGTCCTTACTCGCAGGTGCTGTGTCCTGAAGGGGCGATGGGGAATGTGGCAAGCGGGGCGGGGCCGAGAGCTGTGGGAACGGAGCGAGGCTGGTGGCGCGAGTGCTAATGAGCATGTGCACCACACCGGTCTCGAGTCCCACGAGGATAAAAGGAGAAGTGATGAAAGTGAAGGACGAGAGAGGACCAGGCCTGGACTGTTTATGTTGTGTTTTGTTTCTGTTTGTGCAGCATTCGTCCATGAGGGGCTATCGCTTTACTCTAGTTTTGTTATTTTGATATTAAAGATTTGTTGAACGTTCGCCGGTTCCCGCCTCCTTCTTGTCTGAACTTTAACTTTGCTACTATATTGTATTAAATCACTCATCTAATCCCTGTTCTCTAATGTGTATTTCTTTGCTCTCATGGCCTGGTCACTACGCTGTCCAAGGCGCTCACTGAGGGGATGAGACAGTGATGAAGATTGAATGTGGATTTTGTTTTCGGTCGTGATTGTAAAGATAGTGGTAGATAGAATGCGTTTATAAATACACTGTTACGACTGAAATAGGAGTTAACAATGTTAAATACAACAGAGATAATAAAGTAATTGCAGTAACGTAACTGGCCTCAACATGTTTGTTTGAAACAGGCCTCCGAATTGCAAAGGCTGACTTTAAACAGGAAATTGAGGGTTTGAAAAATAAATGTGTAAACGGGGAGCATGATTGTGTCCTTTTTAATGTGGGGGATGTGATAACAGTTTTTAAACAGTGTAAAATGAGGAAGGCACCTGGGCCTGATTATATATGGGTCGATTACTTGAGCAGGTTTCAGGGCATGAGCAGTTAGGACCAATATTTCATGAGATTTTTGCCCTGTCCCTTCAACAACAAAAAGTACCTTCAACCTTCAACCCGTCTACAGTGATTCCAGTGCCAAAAAAAACATAATGCACAGACATTAGAGGACTTTAGACCTGTGGGGCCTACATCTTTAGTTATGAAAAGTTTAGAAAAATTAGAAAAGAGAGACATTATGCTAAGGACTTATGCTCAGTTTGCGTATAGGGCTAAGCGAGGTGTAGAGGATGCAGTAACTCTCTTACATTCAGTACTTCAGCATTTGGATAAGCTGAAAACATTTGCTAAATTACTTTTGATTGATTTTTCATCTGCTTTCAATACCATTCAGCCACATATTTTAGTCGAGAAACTCATGAATGAATTGAAGTTGGATTTTAGACTTGTAGGATGGGTTTAAGATTCCTTGTGCTGAGAATAGAGAGTGTCTGAATGGCTGGTGTCATCTACTGGGTCACCTCAATGATATGTCCTCTCTCTTATTTATCTTGTACACAATTTATTGTAGGAGTAGTTTTAGAAATAGGAATATTATGAAATGTTCTGATGATTCTCTAATTGTTAGCCTATTGAGTCAATGCATGGTCCTGTGGTTTTCTCCAAATACTGAAGCTTTGTGTAAGAGGGGGCAGCAAAGATTGAATTGCTTGATAAATAATAATGAATAAATAAGGATGAACTGAAACCCACATACAACAAAGCATGCAACACAATCCTACTGGATTCAATCAAACTAAAATCTCAACAATGATCTGAGCGGTATTGCAGAAAGCAAGGTTAACTTATCGTCACATATACCCTGAACTCTCGGTTGATTTACTCAAACCTTACTCAAGATGCAGAGGTAGTCTGAAAAGTTGCTAAATCTTTAAAAACTAAATTGCTAAGCTGGCTTCACTGCGTGTGCGTGACTACGGGAAGACACAACCCCTTGATCAGAAGTGACGCACCCCTATAGTAACGAATATAGGCTGTTCCAGTTAACCCACGTACGACGTGTTCGGTCACACATAGGCCTAATATACATCGCTCTTTCTAATAGGCCTATTTCCTTTTGCACTATTGAACAATTTTTTTCATTCACTGAACTTCAAACTCATCCAAGCCACCTTGTTAATTCTTAAAACAGTGTCTTTATTAAACACTGTTCTGGACTGTAGTTTGCTAGTTACCAACTGATGGTTATGTTATGTGCAATCAATATTTGTGTTCTGTGAAAAAATGTCTCTTTCAAAGAAATGAAAGGTGGATTCAGGATGCCGTGTAATTCAAGAGAATGGTCAATGAAACACTTCTGAGAAATAAATAAAAACAAATCAATTGAATCAGTTTGTTTATGGCTCCCAGCGAGTGCAGGCGTGGATATTTATCAGGATACATCATGATCTTGGTATTCAGAACGTCTGCAGTGTCTGTGACAATAATTTGTTTGTTTTGTTATCAGATAAATGTTATTTTCTTCTGTTTCCCATTCCTCATTTTGTTTTCCTTTTGTGCATCAGGTGTTCTCATTTAAAATAAAAATGTCCTTAAAATTGAGAATGAAGTTCCTTTGACCGGTCCACTCTTGAATCTATTGAAGCTCATTTCTGCCATAGAATACATACAATTAAAATTGTAATTGCAATTTTATTTTTTAATCTCACAATTCGGACTGTTTTCTTGCAATTGGGAGTTAATATCTCGCAATTCAGACTTGTCTTCCCAGAAGTCACAGTTAGGCCTACCTTTTTGTTTTCCCTGGTGGAAACAAGCTTCCATAAGTGTCCTATGTTTTATTCTTCATGTTGTGTTTTAGCTGTGTTAGTCTACCCTTGCATATTATGCAATAACACATGGTTAAGATGGAAAAATATTCAATTTTGTCAATTTGTCAAATAATGATTTTTATTTTTATTTGATTACATGACTTATATACATAACATCTCTTTACGTCTACTGCACACACACACACACACACACACACACACACACGCGCGCGCACACACAGACACACACACACACACACACACACACACACACACACACACACACACACACACACACACACACACACACACACACAGCCTTTTAAAGACACCATGAAATCAAAATTGCTGTTTGTCATCACTGTAAGCTCTCACACACTGGAGCAGAACATGGAGGGTTTGATTAATGAAGGATGGAGAACAGCAGGTGTGTTATCAAGGCCACACGACATCAGCTGGACCCGCAGTCACTCCTCGTGGTCATGGTGAACGCTGCTCTCCACATTTCTCCAGTTCTCTGATTCTTCTGAGACGCTATCGCTGCGCGCTTCACAGAGCTGATCGAGAGTGCTTGAGGATTACTGTACTTTACTGTATTTAAGCCTCAGTAATCAGTGCATGAATAAAGCATGTATTAACACACTGAGTAACTATTACTATATGTCGAAATAATAATAGAATGAGAATGAGGCATTTATATAGCGCTTTCATATGTACTACTGTACACCCAAAGCG
>NC_138229.1:43490228-43607728 GCF_964197995.2 Scardinius erythrophthalmus | reverse complement strand
CCGCCCCTCTGTTCTGTGCGTACACCGTTTAACACAATAACACAATATCCATAACGCGTCGTTCATTATAAACGTGGGATTATGAATTATATTGAGAACGACGTACATAGAAAACATGCGTAATGTACCCCGAGTGTAAAAATAGCTGCATTCATCGTGAAGCGTGCAGCAAGCGATTTGCAAAGATTAATATAAATATTAATATAAAGGTTAATAAAACACTCACACAGCAATTTGACACAGCACATGCCAATAAACAGTGACCACAATGCACTGCTAGAAAAACCCCATCTGAATGCTCTGCCTAATTAAGTTCACATTACGTGAATTATTCTGTTGAATCTAGATATTGTTTGCTACCTCAGACTTAACTGAAATCAACGGGACAAACCTTGAAGGGTTATTTATAGCTCGCATGAAAGTTCTGCGTAACACTGGTGTGAGCCGTTTCACTGAGGCGCTCGACTCTACACACTCCTGCAGGCACTGTCCAGATACTGCACACACACACACACACACACACACACACACACACACACACACACACACACGCAGTTTCTCCTTCTGACTCACTCTTTATTATAATGTTCACTTATGACAATTAAAGCATTTTATTCATGATGAACTAATCATTTACTAAACATTAATATAGATTTGTAGATTAGTTGACATTATCAATGACGTCACAAATTTCTTGAAGTATCTCAATATACACAAAATCTCAATATATATCAATATAGACATTGGTTAATCATAAACAAATGAACAAATCACTAGTAAATGACCATATAACTCGCTGATGTATAATTAAGTTATTGTAAGTTGGCCTAAAAGCACAAAATGCAATTATGACAGTTTTTTTTAGCTTACCCTGAAATACCCAAATTATATACCAGTCCATCTGAGATGCCAGGGGTTTTGGAAGATTTGAGATTTGGAAGTCAATTACATTCACTCAGAATATCAGTGTAGTGAGAACTGTGACTATCAGAGGTCAGTTTGCTCAGCAATGCCAGTCTTGTAAAGGACAAACTTCACAGCAAGAACAATAACTATAAAGATAACCATAACAATAACTATATTAGTGTCCACACCAGTGTACGATATCGTTCTGTTTATTGTAAGTGCTCTGCAGTTTTGTCTTTTGCCACTTTAGATGCTCCAGCTTTTTAAAGCAGGATGGATTCTGTTAATGTTTTTAACTTAAACTCATTCTGAGAGTGACTCCAGTGATATCGTTTCCCTGTGTCTTTTATACTTAGAACAATTTTTAGAACTTTATCATTATCGTTATAGTGGGAACGGGCCTTAAATGATTTCTTTTAAATCTCATAGAAGCAATTTAAACTTTTGAGTTCATGGTAAAAAGGTTTTGTCAGATAACCCAAAACAATGAGTCAATGTATCAACCTGGCTACTTTAGGCTTCAAGTATTAAGTATAATTAAGTATACTTATTTAGTATAATTAAGTATTACAAGTATTTTTAGGGTCAGATCATGTCAAATAGCCTCTATCAATTAGAAGTTGTGAAAAGTACTTTGATAGGAGTGAACAGTCATTGCTGGAGTTATCGGGTTATTCCTCATCTCAGTGCACTCATGCATTACAGCCGGCTAGATCACTGAGAGGACTAGGATAGTAAGGGTAGCAAACATGCATCATTCTATCGAAGTTGCACTAGGGATCTTTGTGTTTCTGTCATGCTATTTAAAGACAGGCTAAGCCCTGGGTTAAAACATTGCTGATCATTTCTCCATGGTCGTCCACCACATCAGAGAAGCTTGGCTATATAGTATATACTGTTTTATGTGAGTTTACTGTATGTATGCTGGTAAGCTGGATGTACTAAATATCCAACTTTAAACAGGCTATAGTATATACTGTTTTATGTGAGTTTACTGTATGTATGCTGGTAAGCTGGATGTACTAAATATCCAACTTTAAACATATTGCTGGGCAATAATATACTTCACATTTTGTGATGATATAATGATATTTGTCCGTTAAGATTAGCCATATAGTTTATTAGAGCCCGACCGATATGGATTTTTGGGCGCCTATGCCGATACCGATAAAAAAAAGCCAGATACCGATATATCGGCCGATATTATTTATGTGTATATTATAATACAGTAGCAATATTATTTATGTGTATTATAGTACAGTAAGTTTGGACACACTTTACAATTGGTGTGTACAAACTTTTGATGGGTACTAGAGCCCGACTGATAAAGGATTTTGATAAAGGCTGATACCGGTACAAATATTTGTTGGTTTTAAAATCCGATATTCCGATATATCGGACGATATATATATTTTTTTTTTTCAGAAACGCGCAACAAAACATTAACAAATTTCCCTAACATTAGATATTTGTAGTTATTTATGAGTTTTAACTAAACTAATATGATAATGCATTTTAAAAAGAAACTTGTTTCTTGTATTGTCACAACAGAACAGAGGAACATCAAAATATATTAAAGTTCTGATAAATAAAATGTATAAAAATACAAACTTAAGATTTTTTTTAAGACTTTAAACGTTTAGTCCTTTGAACAAAAACAACAATTTCACATTCAAATTGACAACAAATTCAAATTGTCATAATTTACTCTCTCAAGTTGTTTTTTTCTTCTGTTGAAAATAAGTTATTTGGATGAATGTGGGTAACCAAACAGTTGATGTACCCCAGTGACTTCCATAGTATATTTTTCTCCTTTGGAAGTCAATGGGGACCAGCTACTGTTTGGTTACCCACATTCTTCAAACTATTAATATTAGAAAAATATTAGAAGGAAATTAATACAGTTGGAACAACATTAGAGTGCCTGTAAATAATGAGATCATTTTTATTATTGGGTAAACTATCCCTTTAAGGACAAGCGGCAATGTGTTTACAATTGCTACTGTCTCTTTAAGAGCTGAGCACGACACGTCTAATGTACACGCATTTGACAAGCGGACAACCGACATTGTTTATGTAAATCTTGTGTGTATTTAACAGTATTAGCACAATAATACTCGAAAGATAACTTAGTCCAGTATCCAGGCGCTGGTACTAGAAAGGCTTTTAGTGCATGTGAGCTTCACATGTACGCGCTGAGAAACGCACACGTTAGAACAGCGCATCAGCATTTAAAATTAAATGTTTAACCGACAAAGCATTAAAGCACATGCACATTATGAACTTTTGTGAACTGCAGTGTTAACATTTTATGTGAATATAGCCTACGTCGCGTTGTTCCGCTTCACTCTCGGCTTATTTAACCGCAGCAAAACTGGACATGAGTCACGAATTTTGTCATCCTTATTTGAGTTAAGAGAACTGATAGGGATGTTCTTTTAATTGTTATTCAAGCAATGTATGTCTCGTGAGTCGTTACCCGCGGTTCTCTCTGCCCGACTCTGGCTGGATCAGCAGGTTGCTGAATGTGTGGAGCGTTATACACGAGTGTTGCCAACAGGGACGGTGTAGAGTGCCCTCTGGTGGACAAACTATACAACGGCAACCCTCATAACATTGTTGAAGGGTGTTTCGTCCGTTTTTATTTTATTTTTGAAATATTAATTTATCGGCCGTTATAAATGCCGATACCAATAGTTTTGAAAATGCCTAATATCGGCCGATAATATCGGCCTGCCGATATATCGGTCGGGCTCTATAGTTTATATTGCTTTACATGTGTATACTGCATGTATTTGGGTAAAGTTGGATATACTTATAGTAGTTGTAGGTTGGAGTTATTATTCATTCTTTATGTGTTGACATTGGAGATTATAAAACCTGTAAAGTTTTCCTCAATGTATAGCAATTTGATGTGATGATGAGCCTATTTACTATTTGTGATGTGTGTCACTGCCATGACTAAAATGATGCATATCAATGAGAAGGTTAAAGATTTCAATCATTCCGCCTACCCCTAAGCAGTTTAATTGAGGAATTAATTGAAAGTCATGGCGTAACACAACACATTTTACATAGTAGCTGCATAATTTATTGAGTCCCCTAGGGTGCAAGCAAAAAGCTACTGTAGCAAAGAACATGATTGATGTTGGCTAATGGAGAAAAAAACCTTTGGAGAAACCAGGCAGCACCAGGTGGCTAGTTCTCCTCTGCCTAAATAAATATGATTGTCCATTGATTGTAGTCTTTGAGCTCCATCCAGGATTGAACATTAGAGTGCAGGAGTGTCCATCTGAGAGCAGCAGCAGTTCATCCTCTGTTAAAGAAGGTTATAGAGACACAGACGTTGAATAATTGAGATGCCCCTCGCTGAACGCATGGCACAGGTCACGTTTTGGGGATTTGTTTAGAATGAATGCGAAAGAATGAATGAATTAGGGATATGTTTGACTGAAAGAAATGGTCTTTAGTCTAGACCTAAAGTGAGAGAGTCTTGTACAGTGCTATTGAAGATGATTCTATAGTTTAGGAGCCAAGCGTAAATAATAATCTAAAAGATAACCTTTCAAAATATAATTTTATTTACAGCAAGTAATCTATAAAGTAACTGTAAATTTTTTCACAGTCTAGGTAACAATATTTGGAATATAAAACAAACAAACAAAGAAATACGAATGCTACATCAGTCACAGTGTAACATGTAACAGCACACAGTGTAACATGACTAGATTGATTTGTCGCCATGGAAATGTATTTGTAGAACTGAGGATTTCAAAAGGGACAGATAAAAATTGCACACCCTTTAAATGTTGAACTTGGTAAAGACGTTATTGTGACATTTATTTGTATTACTGGATTGCACTGTGTTCTGAGTAAAATCATTGTCGTTAAACTCAGGTTCGTCAGCAGGGGACCCAAGCGTTACACTACGCATCAGTAGCTGAATATCAGAATAGAAGTAGCATTCAGTACGTTAAGTGCGGTATACATGCAATGAAAAGCGCTCCTTGTTTGACCTATGTTTTCATGTCTTTTGAACAGAAATAAATGTGTTGCCCCAGGAAGTGACATCGTATCCTTCTTAAAAGTGTAACATATTCATAGTTTCTATGCCTGTCACATAACAGTAGAATTGCTAATTAATCAACATAAACTCCATGTGTGACCAGTTTGTCTCTGGTTGTGACTGGCTAACACAATTATCACTGGAGTCAAGTCTAGAGTCTTTATCACTGGAGTCTGAGTCAAGTCTGGAGTCTTTATCACTGGAGTCTGAGTCAAGTCTGAAGTCTTTATCACTTGAGTCCGAGTCAAGTCTGAAGTCTTTATCACTGGAGTCTGAGTCAAGTCTGGAGTCTTTATCACTTGAGTCTGAGTCAAGTCTGGAGATTTTATCACTGGAGTCTGAGTCAAGTCTGAAGTCTTTATCACTGGAGTCTGAGTCAAGTCTGGAGTCTTTATCACTTCTGTCTGAGTCAAGTCTGGAGTTTTTATCACTGGAGTCTGAGTCAAGTCTGGAGTCTTTATCACTGGAGTCTGAGTCAAGTCTGGAGTCTTTATCACTGGAGTCTGAGTCAAGTCTGGAGTCTTTATCACTGGAGTCCGAGTCAAGTCTGGAGTCTTTATCACTGGAGTCTGAGTCAAGTCTGGAGTCTTTATCACTGGAGTCCGAGTCAAGTCTGGAGTCTTTATCACTGGAGTCTGAGTCAAGTCTGGAGTCTTTATCACTGGAGTCCGAGTCAAGTCTGGAGTCTTTATCACTTGAGTCTGAGTCAAGTCTGGAGTCTTTATCACTGGAGTCCGAGTCAAGTCTGGAGTCTTTATCACTGGAGTCTGAGTCAAGTCTGGAGTCTTTATCACTGGAGTCTGAGTCAAGTCTGGAGTTTTTATCACTGGAGTCCGAGTCAAGTCTGGAGTCTTTATCACTGGAGTCTGAGTCAAGTCTGAAGTCTTTATCACTGGAGTCTGAGTCAAGTCTGGAGTCTTTATCACTGGAGTCTGAGTCAAGTCTAAAGTTTTTATCACTGGAGTCTGAGTCAAGTCTGGAGTCTTTATCACTGGAGTCCGAGTCAAGTCTGCAGTCTTTATAACTGGAGTCTGAGTCAAGTTTGAAGTCTTTATCGCTGGAGTCTGAGTCAAGTCTGGAGTCTTTAACACTGGAGTCTGAGTCAAGTCTAGAGTCTATATCACTGGAGTCTGAGTCAAGTCTAAAGTTTTTATCACTGGAGTCTGAGTCAAGTCTGGAGTCTTTATCACTGGAGTCCGAGTCAAGTCTGCAGTCTTTATCACTGGAGTCTGAGTCAAGTCTGAAGTCTTTATCACTGGAGTCTGAGTCAAGTCTGGAGTCTTTATCACTGGAGTCTGAGTCAAGTCTGAAGTCTTTATCACTGGAGTCCGAGTCAAATCTGGAGTCTTCAAGCTGGAGTCCGAGTCAAGTCTGGAGTCTTCAAGCTGGAGTCTGAGTCAAGTCTGGAGTCTTTATCACTGGAGTCTGAGTCAAGTCTGAAGTCTTTATCACTGGAGTCTGAGTCAAGTCTGGAGTCTTTATCACTGGAGTCTGAGTCAAGTCTGAAGTCTTTATCACTGGAGTCTGAGTCAAGTCTGGAGTCTTTATCACTGGAGTCCGAGTCAAGTCTGCAGTCTTTATCACTGGAGTCTGAGTCAAGTCTGAAGTCTTTATCACTGGAGTCTGAGTCAAATCTGGAGTCTTTATCACTGGAGTCTGAGTCAAGTCTGGAGTCTTTATCACTGGAGTCTGAGTCAAGTCTAAAGTTTTTATCACTGGAGTCTGAGTCAAGTCTGGAGTCTTTATCACTGGAGTCCGAGTCAAGTCTGAAGTCTTTATCACTGGAGTCTGAGTCAAATCTGGAGTTTTTATCACTGGAGTCTGAGTCAAGTCTGAAGTCTTTATCACTGGAGTCTGAGTCAAGTCTGGAGTCTTTATCACTGGAGTCTGAGTCAAGTCTAAAGTCTTTATCACTGGAGTCCGAGTCAAATCTGGAGTCTTCAAGCTGAAGTCCGAGTCAAGTCTGGAGTCTTCAAACTGGAGTCTGAGTCAAGTCTGAAGTCTTTATCACTGGAGTCTGAGTCAAGTCTGAAGTCTTTATCACTGGAGTCTGAGTCAAGTCTGGAGTCTTTATCACTGGAGTCTGAGTCAAGTCTGAAGTCTTTATCACTGGAGTCTGAGTCAAATCTGGAGTCTTCAAGCTGGAGTCCGAGTCAAGTCTGGAGTCTTTATCACTGGAGTCTGAGTCAAGTCTGGAGTCTTTATCACTGGAGTCTGAGTCAAGTCTGAAGTCTTTATCACTGGAGTCTGAGTCAAGTCTGGAGTCTTTATCACTGAAGTCTGAGTCAAATCTGGAGTCTTCAAGCTGGAGTCCGAGTCAAGTCTGGAGTCTTTATCACTGGAGTCTGAGTCAAGTCTGAAGTCTTTATCACTGGAGTCTGAGTCAAGTCTGGAGTCTTTATCACTGGAGTCTGAGTCAAGTCTGGAGTCTTTATCACTGGAGTCTGAGTCAAGTCTGGAGTCTTTATCACTGGAGTCTGAGTCAAGCACTGCACTTGTTACAAATTCAAAATTGCCTCCACAGGAAGTTTTATTATTTATTTATTGGCTCTCGCCTACTTTAACATCTATCCAAAACATTTAAAAAATTGTTGTTAAAAAAAAATTGTCCCTGTAAAAGTTAAAGGTTACACCTAATTTAAATACTCCACTTTAGACATTCTAAAACTTTTATCTAACTTTGTGAGTATTTCCATGTTTCATATTAATACCTACGTATAAACAATGAGGCACCGTCACCTCCATGAATGTGTATGTGTGTCATGACAATGGACGTGTTTGACATTTTTTCTATTGCTTAAAGGGGTGGTATAATGCCCTTTTCACAAGATGTAAAATAAGTCTCTGATGTCCCCAGTGTGTGTATGTGAAGTTTTAGCTCAAAATACCCCACAGATAATTTTATTTAGCATGCTAAAATTGTCCATATTTGAGGGTGAGCAAAAACGCACCGTTTTGTGTCTGTTCCTTTAAATGCAAATTAGCTGCTGCTCCCGGCACAGAGGGCGGAGCTTCAAGAGCTTTCACTCACACAGTGAAACACACTGAAAATTTCAAAAACTTTTAGTCTTTTATGTTCAAACTGGAGTCAGACAAAGATAGAGAGACTCAAGAAGTGACAACATGTAGAAGCAACAGGACATTTCTGAATGGTTAGTTGGTGAATTTATGTAGCTTATGTGTAGTTATCTTCTAGTTATTGATTAGCATATTCTGTCTTGATAATCTATAAATCGTGTTCCGAGGGCGGGGTTTATGTAAATTTTAGGGTTAGTGATGTCACTAACCTGGGAGGAATGTGGTGTAGTCTCTACCAGCCGTTTGTTGTAGTCCTTAAAAAGTGATTTCTTTAAAAGCAAATATCTACCTTTGCTTTGAACTTTGAGCATTGCAACTTTGCAGATGTTGTTTATGCTTAAACAGCAACATTACACACTAACTAAAGTTAGAAAAGTGAAATCATAATCAACCACCCCTTTAATGTGCTCTACAGCATATGATGGAAATATAGCATGACTTTGGCATGTCAGTAAGTGATACTTGTATTTAAATTGCTGCACAATTCTGTGAATCTCAGGCCTGGTTTCACAGACAGGGCTTAGATAAAGCCAGGATTAGGCCTTAGATCAATTAGGGCATTTAAGTAGCTTTTATAAACGTGCCTGTCAGATCCAGCATGCTCAGATGTGACTGAAGCTTGCACCACTAGCCCACTATAGTACAAATGTATTTATAACTGGTTTTACTTTAAGTGATTTTGTGTGTACTCTCATCCCTGGGTCGAACTGAATAATTTTTATTTGAACGTGGATCAGGCACATATTGAGGTGGATTAAGCTCCCGGGCTTTGACAGAATGAATTCAGTCCCGTGACAGAGCCGGTGGTGAGAAGAAAATGTAAAAATAGATTGAGCTGATAAAGACGGCTATTTTTATGCAGCGTCTCCCATTTCCTGGTTAGATTTTTCCTTCCATTAAGGTTCATTTCCAGACCAACAATCTGCCAACCCTCAAGGATCTTATCAATTATTAGTCATTGAAACCGGTCTGCGAGTGTGCCTCAGGATACAATGGCTCCAAAAATAAGCCACCTAAACCAATTTAAAAAATCTTTAGAATATCTTTGCATTATGGGGTGAAATGTCACACACATTTTTTCCCCCAAAACATTTGCTTTTAAATGATAAACAATAGATGCATTGTTCAAAATAAACCAAAATAGTGAGATAAAGCCAAATAATCGTTCACATGCCATTTGGAGTGATGTTTTGTATTGCAATACATTTTTGGGTGAATTATTCCTTAATTTTCCTATATTCTCTCTCCCATGTTCCAAACCTGTACATTGCTATTTATATTCTGTGGAGCACAAAAGGAGACATTTTGAACAATCTGCCTAGAGCTCTTTTCCATACAACGATGATGCTTGACTTCAAATGTTCTCTGCTGTTGCAGCTCTCAAATTTCATTATCTAAATGTTCAAACATGGCATATTGTGTTAGATTGGATCACACACACAAGCTTATAGTGTTTGCCATCGCTGAAATCAAACCTGGCACAGAGCATCATGGCAAATGAGATTTCAGGGCTTCAAGAATGTCTGTGAATTTACATTTCTGCACTTCAAGCAAAGCCATTGTACAGCTTCAGGAGACTTGACATAAAGTGCACGTCATGTCTTTTAAGTTTAAGTTTAAGTCATGAGAACTACTAAGTTTTATCATTAACATAAACTGTTTAAAAGTTTTTGTAAATTTTTGGGTCATAATCCTGTGAGTAATACAGTGATAAAAGACATACATAGATCGTACTCGGTTACTAATGTAACCTCGGTTCTCTCTAGAAGAGGGAACGAGTATTGCGTAAGTAGCTTACGCATCGGGAAAGTCTTCTTTCTTCGAGATCTGAAGCCAAAAAATTATCCTTAATTTTGTATTCATTGTCAACGCAGTGCAGCAGCCGACAGACCTAGGCAGGCTAAATAAGCGTGCTCATTGGCTGCTCGGCTGCAACTGCTTAAGCCTATCGGTGAGCGCTCTGAACGCGGCAACCAATGAGGGCGCTTCGCGCCCTCCACACCCTTCTAACCGTCAGAATGGGCGTGGCCAGCGTGTATATATTCAGCGCTCACAGGCTAAAATTCTGGTTTTCGCAGTCTGAAGCGCAAAAGCTCGTGGCGCGACACGGCAGGTTACGCAATACTCGTTCCCTCTTCTAGAGAGAACCGAGGTTACATTAGTAACCGAGTACGTTCTCTTACGAGAGGTTCTCTCGTATTGCGTAAGTAGCTTACGCATCGGGAACCCTTTGTCAACGCCGTGTGCGCCGAGCATCCAGCCCATGAATCCCAGGGGAACCGGGGAAAACACTCTGCTGGGAAATGTGGCCGGTCGGAGAGACGGGCCAGCGCAGTACATGCACTTCATGCAGCATATGAAATAGAGCGGCGCGGCCGGTCTATAAACATAACAGTACAAACAGTAGGGCCGGCGGAGCGAGCCCATACAGCACATAAGCACTCATAAGGGTAGGAGAAAACGACATAGTCGGTCTCACATGAAGAGAAAAATTCTCGCGCGGCAGAGAATAATGCGGGCGGCCAGCAGCGCGGGCCAGCACCGATAACAGCGCGTAACGGGAAATAGGAAACAGAACGGATCAGCCGGTCTGAGTCAAACACTTCACCCTGAGTAGTTACCAGAATAGCGCCAGCATATGAACGTAGTCTGCACACGGGAGCTGGGCAGAGCATACATGTCACTTATACTGACAATATTTTTGCCTGTAGGGCAGGAACTTCCAGGTTATAAAACCTCACGAATGTTGACGGGGAGGCCCAGCTCGCCGCCATACAAATGTCGTGGATAGAAATTCCGCTGGACCAGGCCCACAACGAGGCCATGCCTCTAGTGGAATGGGCTCTGATGCCCAGAGGGCACTGCAGGTGTTTGGAGGCATAAGCTGCTGCTATCGCGTCCACTATCCACCTGGACAAGCTCTGCTTCGAGGCGGCAAGACCTTTGGTGCGTCCGCCGAAGGAAACAAAGAGCTGCTTTGAACGCCTGAAAGCGGCGGAGCGCGTGATGTAAACTCTCAGCGCCCGGACAGGGCATAGGAGGTTATCACTGTCCCCACTATCGGATGCTGGCAGAGCCGAGAGGGAAATAACTTGTGCCCTAAACAGGGTTCCAATCGCTTTGGGGATGTAACCGTGCCTCGGTCTGAGAATGACTTTCGAGTCATTCGGCCCGAACTCGAGACATGCAGGGCTAACAGATAGCGCGTGCAAATCACCCACTCGTTTGACTGAAGACAGAGCTATCAGAAAAACGTTTTTAAGCGACAGGTACTTTAGATCCGCGGATTCAAGCGGTTCAAAGGGAAAAGCCTTTAGGGCCGCCAGGGCCAAGGACAGATCCCACGAGGGAACCGAGGGGGGCCGCGGGGGATTCATCCGTCTAGCTCGTCTGAGGAAGCGGATAATGAGCTCATTCCTTCCCATTGCCCGGCCGCGCGTCGTCTCAGCGAACGCTGTAATAGCGGCCACATATACTTTGAGCGTGGAAGGGGATCTGCCCTTTTCCAACAGCTCTTGTAAGAAGGAGAGCACCTGCGGGACCCCGCATGCGCGCGGATCCAGGTTTTGAGTAGCGCACCATTTAGAAAACACCGACCATTTAGACGCATAGAGCCGTCTCGTGGAGGGGGCTCTCGACTGTGTGATCGTGTTCACGACCCCTTCTGACAGGTCAACGGGTATCCGTTGATCACCCATGCATGCAGCGACCAGCGCTCTGGATGGGGATGCCAGATCGATCCAGCGGCTTGGGAGAGGAGATCCTTTCTCACCGGGATCGGCCACGGGGGTGAGTGCGACAGCCTCACTAGCTCTGGGTACCAAGTTTGGTTTTCCCATCGCGGGGCTATAAGCAGCACTGAGTGGTGCGTTTCTCTGATCCTCTAAATGACCTGTGGCAACAGGGAGATCGGAGGAAAAGCATACAGCGGGAGGCTGGGCCATGTCTGGGACAGCGCGTCCTCGCTCTTCAAATAAAACTTCAGGCATTGAGCATTGTCTTTCGACGCAAAGAGGTCGATTTCCGCTCTGCCGAATAGGCGCCAGAGAAACTGGACTGTCTGGAGGTGCAGAGACCATTCTCCCGGGGGAATGTTGTCCCTGGACAGTCTGTCTGGACCGACATTCAGGTGGCCCGTTACGTGCGCGGCTTTCAGCGAGCGCAGCGAGCGGTAAGCCCACACGAGAAGGCGTTCTGTCAGCCTGCACAGATTCCTGGATCTGACACCGCCCTGTCGGTTCACATAGGATACCACGGACATGTTGTCCGAGCGGACTAGCACATGGTGATCCCGTATGAATGGGAGGAAGCGCCTGAGCGCGTTCTCGACCGCTATCATCTCCAAACAGTTTATGTGGAGGCATTTTTCCCGGTCTGACCATAGGCCAAAAGCCGGTTTGCCCTCGAACAGAGCGCCCCAGCCTGAGGTGGAAGCGTCCGTCGAGATAATTTTGCGGTGTGAGATAGCTCCCATTGTCACTCCCCGCTGGTACCAGTCGGCCGCTAACCAGGGCTTCAGAGCTGAAACGCAGCTCTGAGTCACTCTGATGCGAATACCGCCGGAAGCCCATGCTCTGTGAGGCACTCGGGCATTCAGCCAGCATTGTAGCGGGCGCATTCGTAAAAGACCCAGCCGAAGCACTGCTGCGGCTGAGGCCACACAACCCAGTAGCCTCTGAAATGTTTTGAGAGGTACGGTGCTGCCCGGCCGGAGAGACGCGGCCAGGCGTCGAATGCAGCGCGCGCGCTGTGTCGACAGGCGGGCCGTGTACTGATATACCTGACCGTCGAAGGCGAATCTCAAGAATGGCCTGTGACGGGGTATTATCAGGATCTGAAAAGCACGCGTCTTTTAGATCGAGAGATATAAACCAGTCCCTCGGGCGAATTTGCGCGAGAATTTGTCTGGTTGTGAGCATTTTGAACGGTCTTCTCATAAGAGCCTCGTTCAAACGTCTCAGATCCAAAATTGGTCTGAGTGCTCCGTCCTTCTTGGGAACGAGGAAATAACGACTGTAAAAGCCCGACTCGCTCATGGAAGGGGAAACCGGTTCCATAGCCCTTTTGCACAGAAGTGTAGCTATTTCTGCTCGAAGTAGATGTGCTACTTCCCCATTCACTCTGGTCTCGATACGCGCTTGAAAGCGCGGAGGGCGGCGAGCGAACTGCAGAGTATAGCCCTGTTTTACTGTGCTTAGCACCCGTTCTGATGCGCCTGGAATAGTTTCCCACGCTTTTGCGTGTGCAGCCAGGGGCAGAATGGCCTCCGGGCTCCGATCGCCGCGCATCGCGGGCTCGAGAGCTCGAAACGGAGGGGCGGGCGCGGCGCGCGCAGTGCGCCCGCTCTTGGTGCTTAGATACGGCAGATTGCACGCAGCGATAGCTGGCCGTTTTACACACAGTGTCCCGGTGGCTTTAGACGGGGAACATAAAGTGTGAGGCGCGACGCGCGATGGCGGCGTCGGGGCGAAAATGTTCGTTAGTATGTGTGAGCGCTCGAGGGCGGGCACAGGAGTTATATTCAGGGGCGGGCGCGGCGCGCGCGCTCTTGGTGGTTAGATACGGCGGATCGCACGTAGCGATAGCTGGCCGTTTTACACACAGTGTCCCGGTGGCTTTGGACGGGGAACATATAGTGTGAAGCGCGAAAATGTATGTGTGAGCGCTCGAGGGCGGGCACAGGACTCACATTTAAAACATGACCGGTCGTGCAAGGCCGTGTGACAGAGCGGGCAGTGAGTAGGTGTGGGCACGGAGAAGTGGACACGTGACCTACTTTTAACACTAAAGCGGCTTTTGCCTGCTTCATGAGAGTGGGCTCTGTGAGAGACACGGGATGTATAGTGCTTGTGTACAGGGGTGAGCACAGAACGTGGGCACATTCACTGTACTAGAAACACATACGGCGTCAGCCGTGCAACCAGACATTATGCTCTTTTGACATTTTTCTGGGTTGCCGTGAGAACGGCGGATGCGCGCAGGCGAGCGGGTAGATACCGGCTCGTTGACTGCGGGGTAAACAGCTGCAGTAGCCGTGGCAACGGGGACTGACAGAGCGTTAAGCTTCGACGGTGGTCCAGCCGCAGGGCTGCGGGATTTAACCATCTTTTCTTCTCTCGTGTTTAGACGCTCAAAAAATACTCGAGCACCCTGAGAAGGTGTGGTGCGAGGGGCGGGTTCGCTTTCTGTAAGTAAGAAAGACTGGCCGCGAGCTCGGAGAAGCAAGCAGCATAAATTTTATTTTCCCCGAGAGCTGGGATCGAACGCGGGTCTCTCGCATGAAAGCGTATTATTCTGCCACTGAGCCACAGGGGAATCACATAGGCTTTCAGTTAGCGCGAGCATATAAAAAGCGACCTCATGTGTCGCGTCGGCGTTCGTTTGCAGGCGAGCGTGTGTTTAAAACAGGCTCGTTTACTGCAATAGTAATATTTCCAGTCGCCTGAACTTAAGAGGGGACTGAGAAATGTGTGAGGATTGGCGGTTGTCCAGCCGTAGCGAGACTAACACACTCTCTTCTCTTTTCGCCGGTGAGTGAGGCGCGCACGCTGAACGCTGCTCGTGACCGTCCGCTTTGTCATCCCTTGAACGGCGCAATCTGCACGGCCCAACGAGGGAGAGAGCGGGCTTGTTTTCTGTATGTAAGAAAAACTGGCCGCGAGCTCGGAGAAGCGAACAGCATAAACTTTAACTGCCGCGTGAGCGGGGACCGAACCCGGGTCTCTAGCTTGACAGTCTAGGATTCCGCCACTGAGCCACAGGGGAGAATACATTAGTACGCGGTTAGCGTCATCATGTCTTGTGACAGCGTTTGCTTGCAGGCGAGCGTGTATTTATAACAGGCTCGTATACTGCAATAGTAACAATTCCAGTCGCCTGAACTTAAGAGGGGACTGAGAAATGTGTGAGAATGGAGGTTATAGTCCAGGCCACGGCGGGACGAAAACACTCTGTTCCCCTTTCACCAGTGACGCGCGAGGACGGAGTAGCTTTCTTGTAACGTAAAGAGAGCTCAGACCGTCCGCTCCTGCCATCCCTTGTGAGCGGCGCAGTTTGCGCGGCTCGAACAGAGGGAGAGGAAACTCGCTCCGAGACCGTCCGCTCCTGCCATCCCTCGTGAGCGGCGTATTGCACGGCTCGAACAGAGGGAGAGGAAACTCGCTCCGAGACCGTCCGCTTCTGCCATCCCTCGTGAGCGGCTCAGTTTGCGCGGCTCGAACAGAGGGAGAGGAAACTCGCTCCGAGACCGTCCGCTTCTGCCATCCCTTGTGAGCGGCGTATTGCACGGCTCGAACAGAGGGAGAGTACGGGTATCTATCACATTCACCTCATCTCCTGACGCGGCGGCGGCGCGGGCAGAGCCGGCGGTTGAGCGGCCGGGAGGGAGAGGGCGAGAGAGAGCTCGAGGGAGAGGTTCCGGCGAGCTCCTCAGTCACAACAGTCTCCGGTGGTCGCTGCGAGCGGCGCTTCTTATTGCGCGGCCCGGCAGGGACAGGCGGAGCGACAGCTTGGTCGAAAGCTTCAAGTCGAGCCCGCAGGGTCGACATTGAAAGCTCTTCGCACTCGGAGAGTGCGGTGGCGGCGTGCCCGCGGCCCAGGCGGAGAGCGCAGAGAGGTGGCGGTCTCCGTTGCTGAGCGGGGCGCGGCACGAGCCGCAAAAACGAGGCGTTTTTACAAAAACGCCTCGTGCTCTTTTAGAGTACACACAGAAACAGTAATAATGTAAAGGATATGTCGCCGGATAGCGTAGCAGGCACGGATGGCTGAAGGCGGCGAAGACGGCCGGCTTCCTCAGGCGCTGTCCTAAGCTTGCTGGTCGCTGGTTTCAACGGCGGCGGCTCTCAAGATCCAGCGATGCGAAGAGCGTCGCTGAAGACAAGAAAATCAGAATTTTAGCCTGTGAGCGCTGAATATATACACGCTGGCCACGCCCATTCTGACGGTTAGAAGGGTGTGGAGGGCGCGAAGCGCCCTCATTGGTTGCCGCGTTCAGAGCGCTCACCGATAGGCTTAAGCAGTTGCAGCCGAGCAGCCAATGAGCACGCTTATTTAGCCTGCCTAGGTCTGTCGGCTGCTGCACTGCGTTGACAATGAATACAAAATTAAGGATAATTTTTTGGCTTCAGATCTCGAAGAAAGAAGACTTTCCCGATGCGTAAGCTACTTACGCAATACGAGAGAACCTCTCGTAAGAGAACCATATATTTCTGTAAGGTATATTAAATCACTTTGTTACTTTTGTTGGCATTTGTTATCCCCCTTATTTTCTGTGAGTGTGTGAGACCTATGATTCATTAGCCGCTATAGGGAAATAACTAAAGGATAACAAAGTGCAGAAAACAGCAACAATATTTGTGCTACTGTCAGCACTGTATGCAGGAACAGACTGAAGAGGCAGATGATGAAGTTCACACGCAATATTTAATAATAATCCACAAGACAATCCAAAATAGGGCAGAGGAAAAACACACCAAACCCAAACGTGACCATTTAAATAGCAAACTCAAACAAGATAATTAATCAAACACTGCTGAAAAGAACAAACTCATGATGACGTTGCCATAGAATCAAAGGAGGAGCGGGAAAAAGGACGATAGAAAACTTGTGAATACAAACTTAAAGTCCATGATAACTAAACAAACTGAACATAACTGTGACAGCTACAAACCAGTGTATTTATAATTACAACATTACATTACAATAATATGGTAAGAAATACCACTTTGTAATATAAAGTAGCGTAAGCTGTTTTGTACAGCAAAAAATAACGGCAGCGGGTGACACCAGAGGCCAAACAAATTCAGGTTACAAATGGCCACTTTTAAATTAAAAATAAAGGTGGATACGGCTCTTTAAGTAAGTAAATAAATAAATGAACTGAATGCAATTAAGGGTGAAGTGCAGAGAGATGCAGGGGCAGTATGTGACATGGCATCTTATACACAGTCTGACGAAGAGCCTGTGTGCTCCAAACATAACCTGTGTGCTTCATCAAAAGTCATTTTTTTTGCATATTTTGTAGCCTTGGTGTGCCACTGAAACAATGGGGGGAAGGTTGGGATGATTCCAGGAGTCCTGATCAGTGTTTATTGCCATTGGGCTAGTTTATTTTTTTATTTGGCTAGCTCTCTGCCAGAACATAATGTAGACGGTGCACACCACTCTACACCACTTCCACATGGCTACAGTCCAGTGGGCAGAAGAACGAGATCTGTCCTGCCAATGCTGCCGTCACTCGCCCAGATGCTGACGAACAGCTTGAACTACGTGCTTGCACAGAAATGCATTCAACAAGAGATCTTTCTCATCACTAAAGTCTGGAGAGACTGTTAGGATTAAGAACTTTTGGCCACGCTTATTTGAAGATGACAGCATACCTGAAGATGACCAGATAACCTGACAGTCAGACGCCCACAATCCATCATCCAGCTTGAAGCCCGCAGCCTGCTATACCCGACATGGATCTTACACAAGGTTGAGGCGTTTGTCTGTCCCACTAAGATGAATGAACCTTTAGTTCATGGCTGGTGATCAGAGAGGCAGAATAATCCTCTCACCGTGCCAGGAGTGTTCAGGTCGTCCACCCTGACCTCCTCAAGGTGTTCATGTGAAACAAGAGAAGTTCTATGTTCATGTGAAACAAGAGAAGTTCTATGTTCATGTGAAACAAAAAAAGAAAGAAACAAAACAATTGTAATTTTAATAAAACAGTAATTTCATTTTAATTTTCTCATTTGGTAGACGCTTTCATCCAAAGCGCCTTACATTGCATTTCAAGATACACATTTACATTCTTATCAGTTCATGCTTTCCCTGTGAATCAAACCCATGACTTTAAGCGAAAGTCTTTATCACTACAGAAAAGCTTAATCATGTTAGAGAAGAATTTCATGTAGACACTTAAAAGTGGGTAAAATGGTTACAGTTTGCTTATTATGCCGGAATAGTAACATATTTGAGTAAACAGTTAGTTTTAGTTACTGTAAATCTGTAATATAGTTCACTCACACACACATGCTGCGCTGTTTGATCAGTGACTCGGCTCATCCACAAACACATTCTGTGGTGAAAATGGTGGGTAAATATTCCTGAATACAACAGTGAAGTTTTGAGGTATTTATTGAGGTCAGTAAAAACTTATGAAAATAAATCAAGTTAAACTCACCTCAGTGGAAAAATAAAAGAAACAGATGGTGGGCTGGTAAAACTAAAGTGAGAATGATTTAACAAGTGCAAAGGGAAAACAGTGGGAAGATGTGAAGGCATCTATTGTGTAGACTTCTGAAGCGTCAGAGAGAACAGTCACTGCGGAGGAGAGAGCGTTTGATTCTGTGTGCCAACACTGACGTGAAAATAGGGTCTCCGAGCAATTAAATGTGATCCTCTCTAAAGCTGTATCCAAGTTACATAAAGGCCATTTTTGTTGATTTTACGGCTATTTGAGATGAACTTTGTAACATTTATCAACTGGTTTCCACTTCTGCTCGGCTTCACCTGTTGTGTTCGACAGCACCTGGAGGAATCATTCTTCAAAAGTGGAGGCAAAGATTCCCATATTGACAAATAAAACAACTTCCCTAAATTTTTTCTTCTTAAGTCTTATTGTTGTGTATTTCACTAAAGTAATCACATGTATACTTTAAAAGGGATTGTTGTTGTACCAGAGGGTTGTGTAGAGCAGCACCCATATTTGCTCATTCCAGGGCTATTTTTGTGTGTGAAATATGCTAAATGAAGGTGAAAAAAAAAAGATTGTTAATGGTCAGTGGGTGTTTTGTGAGTGCAGTTCTTTTCTAGGTAAAACAAGTCTAATGCAAGAAAATAAATAATAGTTTAGGATCCTAGTTACTACAACAATGGCCTGTTCTCACTGATGTGGTCAAGTAATGCAAAAGCAGGGATGTGTGTTGGAGCAGAGTTTTGCGCAACTAGACAAACCAAAGGTTCACACACCTTTACACACACATAGACAAACAATGGGTCTCATTCTTGAAACACGAGCAAATCGTGTAAATCGTGTGTAAAGTGGTTCTGGCGTAAATGTTCGGATTCATTAAAATGTTCGTATATTCCAAATGTTAGTTGGTACGAAAGAAATCTACACCTGCTCCCAGCCACGCGTAAATAGTGCGTTTAACATCCGAACGTTTTGCTCATTAATAAGGCTGCATTTTAATTCACCTTAATCGGGTTTATTTGACGGGGTTACATGTCGAACCATTTTCTTTTCACTTCTGGGTCTGTTCGGTTAACAGATGAAACTCCATTAACTGCATCTGTAATATGCTGCCAAGCTTCCTTTTTTTTAGGACCTGATACGCCACTATGTACGCTTGAAAATAAAATGTGGCGTTTTGAATGAACTTCTGATAATAAAACTTAAATTTCTGCATCTGAGAAATTATTCTTTTTCATTCGCTTTTGAGAAGACATGTTGAAATCCTTCGTTTGGTGTCATAATATGATGCCCATATATAGTTGTCAGTCGGATTTAATGGGTGGGATTTATGGTAATTGAGAGAATGAGCGTGCACGCGCGTCCCATTTACGACTGATTGGAATTCATTAACACACACACTATCACATCTGACATTTACAAAGTATTTGTGAATCAGGAGAAGAGTTTTCGGGAAGGTCTCTTTACGCTCAAATCCCTCACATATTTACTCGTATATTTACGAATGTTTCATGAATGAGACCCAATGTTTATTTTTATGTATGTATTTTCTGTATTTCATTTATTGTATTCTCTAACTGAAATACCCACAATGAATAGTTTTTGAGAAAGAGTATAGCTAGAGTATAGCTTTATACATTTTTCGTGGACTCCAGTTGCTCTGGTAATTTGCTTTGATGAGATCTCTTCTGAAAGAGTTCATTATCTCAGGAGACAAATCTGGGACACAGGAAGCGTAGGCTAAAGTCTCCATTTGATCTCCACGAAGCCCCTTAACCCACACTGTACTGCTGGCGGGCAATTGATCCGACCTATACATTATACATTATAGCAAAAATAATAGTAAGTACATTTTTTGACAAGAGACATCATTATGTTTTCCCATCTCTGCATGCGATCAGATCATTTAAAGCCGCCACTCTCCGGAAAAGTTTTAGTCCAAGGATTCAGTAAGGCAATGCATTCAATCAGTCAGTCCAAAACCGGTCAGATTAAATTAGAGATGGCAGAGAGAATAGTGACTCATGTCCAGTTTTCAAAAATGAATCAATCTGTATTTAGATTTTAAAAAACAACCTGAATATGAAACAATCCTTGAGTCGTGCGACGACTCTGTTACAGTGCTGAGTGGCTGAAATTAGGCGCCTGAGCATTATGATGGCAAACTACGACTCTCGGCTGATGAAGCAAACCAGTGTCTTGCTAGTAAAGTTTTGATTGATGTCGATTGTAATCAAGGCAAAGACGATTGCAGTGACATACAGGAATAGAACATTAAGCATGCGTGAGTCTGTTCATTTTAATGCACAAACAGACCATGTATGTACGCTCTCAAATTTCATGTCTGGCGAGTGTTTTATAATGGACTTGTGGAAAAAGTGTGTTTTGGTGGAGTTTATTAGTCTCGCGTAGCCAGAGCTTCAGACTGACGGCAGAAGGCCTGGACTCTATCGCAGCTTTTCTTGGTCAAGGACCGCCCAAGAGCACGTTTGACTGACATATAACGCAACCAATCACAGTTTGTTTTGTGCGTGACAATATAATGTTGATATCCCTACATAACAGACCAGCGTGCATCTAATAAATGATTCATTCAAGGACGTTGTGCAAGTTAACCAGAAAAGTGTGCCATATGCTTCAGACGTTCTGCCAACGGTCCGTGGATATCAGATGCTTCAAGCACAGACACAAACACTCACTCTGAAACTGTTCACTGTAGATGTTGACCCGCTTTCAGATTGCTTAGTTTCAACACATTTAGAATGTTTTTATTAGGGATGCACGATATATCGGCCACCATATCGGTATCGGTCGATATATGTTCATTTTTAATGTTATCGTTATTGGCCCAATAAGAAAATTTGGCCAATATATATCAAAGATGAAAAATAATTGATTATTTCCTTCTGAGACACTTCAGATGCGCGCTGTTCACCATGATGTTATTGAATTGCTTGAAATATGATTGGAATCACTTCAAAAAGGAAAATACAGTACACTCTGAGTATAGGTTACCATACTTGGCCTTCCCGTCATATCACGTCACGTCACGATTTGGCGAGTTGGATTTGCATGCCACTCCTCAGGACATCCGCGTATAACAGGAGATGAGATTTGTTCTTCGTAGGTGAGCAGTCGCATCAGCGCTGACAGTTCATTCATCTCCGAAGAGGTAAAAAGCAGTTGGAAACCTGTACACTGTGCTTCGGTGGTCTCTCTCCAACAATGCAAAGTTAAGTGCAGGGAGTTCCCCTCGGCACTTTGACAGCAAAAAAGAGCAAAGGTCCTCTTAAAGAGCAAACACCGGCGGACAACGTCTTTTAAAGATGTCTTTCCAAACATGTATTTCTGGATGTGGTCGACACCTTTCTCCCTCTGACGATCACAATCCCCACAGGTCTCCCATCCACTTAGCATGCTGTGCATCTGTTCCAGCAGAATTCCTCCACCTGGGGGAACTGTCCCAGGCTCCCGTCCAGGGCATGTAAGTTCATCTCGTCTGTGATGGCAGGGTCTTACAGTGCTGCTGGTCAGACTGCCTCCGCCCTGTATGGCATGGCCATCCTGCAGGTCCATCAGGCCAAGCCAACTGCACTAGGGTAGTCCTAACTCAGGTTTGATGCAGGAGTTGAGCTTGGCACGGGCTCTGGGTTGGGTGATGCCCCCCCTGGTGGTCCAGGAGTGCCATCTCTGGCTTAACCTTGCGCAGACACGAGATGCTGAGAAAGTGCCACTTACTCGATGCCCCCACCTTCCAAGGTGGCCGCTTTCCTGACACTGTCCAGGACTTCTCACAGCAGTTCTCGGCAGTGAACAGTGAAGAAGAACACAGGCTCCACTCCGTCCCCCGCTGAAGGGCCTGGAGTTTTTCTTTTCATTTGTTTTTTCGTTTATAGTAGGAGGTGATGCCAGACGTTGAAGGGCCGATGGCTTTTTCACGGTCAGAAGAAGAGCAGTTTCCTCATTCCCTGGGTCATTCTCTCTCAATCGATGCTTATGGCCCTCGTCACCACGACGGCCATACATCGAATGCTTGCACTGGGAGCTCTATGGACGCAAACTCCTTGCCTCGTCACACTCCACTGCAGCTCACCTGCAGTCAGGGAAGTGAGCATGGTAGGTGTTTCAATGCCTCTATGGCCCAGTCACTAGTTCAGAACGCATGTCCTTCCGACATGGCAACATCTGCTCCGTTGCACCGTGAGATACCCACCACAGGTATGTCAAAAAGGATTGTTCCCTTGGTGCGGAGCTTGGAAGCATGGATAGCGCTCTCAGACACCCGCCCAGGTTCAACAGCGTCCTGTTTGTCTCAGTGTAAGGCTAGAAAATGTCTGTCCTATGTCTGAGGATCACGTTCCTTCTAGCGAAGAGCCTGTTCCTCCCGCCGAGATTGTGGTTGTGGGATGCGGGTAGATCTGTGATTGTTGAATAGGGCCCTGCACAAACTCCTGTTCAAAATGCTGACACAGAAACGCATTATGACATGCGTACCACATCAAGATTGGTTAACGGTGATGGAAATGAAGGATGCATACTAGGGTGCATCAAAAAACACAATTCTTGAATTTTGATATGGCTGGGTGCTAAAAATGTTCCAATATATGTAGAAACAACACATGCAAAATATTTTTCCAGTACATGATGATTTAGGGGTGCCACCGCACATCTGGTTTCGTTGGATAAAGTGCTTAACAGTGCTCAATGGTCACAATGCAGATCTGAGGTAAACAATACTACAGCTCAAGAAAACTGAGATTATCTTTCTGTTTGAGGTGATCTTTCTGTGTTGGGTATGTATTATTACATAATTATCTGTAATTTTGTCTTTGTATACTTATTTATCATAAGTCATTTAAGTCATATTTATAGGTATTTGGTGCTCATTACATCTAGCTAACATTAGCTAGCAACAGTTTGCTAACCACAGTTAGCTATCTATGTTAGCTAAACTATTAAGCTTAACATCAACAGTATTCTAGAGTGGACAATGACATATTCAGAGTCAGAGTATACAGTGGGGAGAACAAGTATTTGATACACTGGCGATTATGCATGTTTTCCCACTTACAAAGCATGTAGAGGTCTGTAATTTTTATCATAGGTACACTTCAACTGTGAGAGACGGAATCTAAAACAAAAATTCAGAACCTGTATAAAAGACACCCATCCACACACTCAATCAAACAGACTCCAACCTCTCCACAATGGCCAAGACCAGAGAGCTGTGTAAGGACATCAGGGATAAAATTGTAGACCTGCACAAGGCTGGGATGCTAGGCTGGGCGCAATTATTAGAAAATGGAATAAGTTCTAGGTGACGGTCAATCTCCCTCGGTCTGGGGCACCATGCAAGATCTCACCTCGTGGGGCATCAATGATCATGAGGAAGGTGAGGGATCAGCCCAGAACTACACGGCAGGACCTGGTCAATGACCTGAAGAGAGCTGGGACCACAGTCTCAAAGAAAACCATTAGTAGTAACACACTACGCCGTCATGGATTAAAATCCTGCAGCGCACACAAGGTCCCCCTGCTCAAGCCAGCGCATGTCCAGGCCCGTCTGAAGTTTGCCAATGACCATCTGGATGATCCAGAGGAGGAATGGGAGAAGGTCATGTGGTCTAATGAGACAGAAATAGAGCTTTTTGGTCTAAACTCCACTCGCTGTGTTTGGATGAAGAAGAAGGATGAGTACAACCCCAAGAACACCATCCCAACCGTGAAGCATGGAGGTGGAAACATCATTCTTTGGGGATGCTTTTCTGCAAAGGGGACAGGACGACTGCACCGTATTGAGGGGAGGATGGATGGGGCCATGTATCGCGATATCTTGGTCAACAACCTCCTTCCCTCAGTAAGAGCATTGAAGATGGGCCGAAACACACAGCCAGGGCAACTAAGGAGTGGCTCCGTAGGAAGCATCTCAAGGTCCTGGAGTGGCCAAGCCAGCCTCCAGACCTGAACCCAATACAAAATGTTTGGAGGGAGCTGAAAGTCTGTATTGCCCAACGACAGCCCCGATACCTGAAGGATCTGGAGAAGGTCTGTATGGAGGAGTGGGACAAAATTCCTGCAGTGTGTGCAAACCTGGTCAAGAACTACAGGAAATGTATGATCTTTGTAATTGCAAACAAAGGTTTCTGTACCAAAGTTCTGCTTTTCTGATGTATCAAATACTTATGACATGCAATAAAATGCAAATTAATTACTTAAAAATCATACAATGTGATTTTCTGGATTTCTGTTTTAGATTCCATCACTCACAGTTGAAGAGTACCTATGATAAAAATTACAGACTTCTACATGCTTTGTAAGTGGGAAAACCTGATAAATCTGAAGTGTATCAAATACTTGTTCTCCCCACTGTAGATGTCTCATGTGTATTGAGAGTAGCATTGTAATTGTTACAGTAAATTAACAGGGTAATGCCACGTGAACATGTCCCATTGACCTCCATTCATTTTGTCTATAGGACAAATGAATGGAGAATCTTGAAAGTTGAATTCTGAGAAATGCCCAAGTTGCCCAAAGGGTTCAAACAAACAACTTTTACTTTGATAACCCTATAGAACATGTTACTGTATAAAAGTTCACTGTACTCAACATTTCCAGGTCAACCTTTTGGCAATTAGACTAAAAATTGCACATTTTTTGAAATTTCGCCAAAGTTCATGTGTTAGGTGGCACCCCTAAATCTCAATGGAATTCCTCAAAACTTTGCAAAAGTCATTTTTATGTTAATTGGAACAAAATGCAATGCCAGCCAAATTGATATTTTGAAATTAAAATTTCCCATTCAAATTTGATGCACCCTAATGCATACACTCATGTCTCAATTCTCCCTTGACACAGACCGTTCCTAATGTTTGCCTTCGAGGTACAAGCGTATCAGTACAAGGTCCTCCCTTTCCGGCGGTCCCTGTCACCTCGCATCTTCACGAAGGTCACAGAGGCTCCCCTTGGCCTGCTAAGGGAAGTGGGTATTCAAATTCTCAATTAACTCTACGACTGGCTAATTCTAGCACTCTCGAGTTTTATTGTGTGCACACAGGGACCTTGTGCTCGAGCACCCCAGCCGTTTGGGGCTTCAAGTCAAATGTGAAAAGAGCGAGTTCTCTCAGACGCAGAGCATCTCTTTTCTCAGTGTAGAATTGGACTCAGTCACTATGACAGCACGTCTTATGAGCGAGTGCACCCAGTTGTTGCTGAACTGCCTGAATTCGTTCAGGGGGAAAACAGCGGACTCAGTGAAACCATTTATGTGGCTCCTGGGGCAAATGGTGTCCTTGGTGGCGGTAACACAGCTCAGGTTGATGCATATTTCAGCACTGGCTTCAGACTCGAGTCCTGACATGGGTTAATCTTTTTATTTTAATTGAACATAGAACTGTGACTATCTCTCTTCAATTGAGGATACTTCTAAGCCACTAAGCAAGTGGCACAGATATTGAATTTACGATCCATATTGTTACAGTTTTCAATTATTACTTGGGTTTATGCATAAACATGCCCAGAAACAAAAACATTAAAGCTATCACATGACTTTTTTTTTTAAATTACTTTTTCCTTATAACATTGTGAAGGTCTTACATACTATCCATTTTGGCCTTCATAAACGTAAGTGCTTTTACTTAAACAAATGGAACAGATGCACTGTGACTCTAAACTCATTTGTCTTTTTCAACCCAGACGGATGCTGTCACTCCCAAAAACCTCATCATCTGCATGCAGAGAGAAACTGTCACTCACTTACAACAAATACACGAATAATGATGGATGTAAAGATACTATAGAGGGTTGTGTAGAGATATTTCACTGGAACTAACATTGTTTATATTGTATTTCATTTCTTTATGCTAGTGTTGTCACGATACCAAAATTATTGTTTCGATACCGATACCAAGTCAAGTATTGCGATTTCGATACTTTTTCGATACTTTTCCTGAAAAGGGAGAAACACTCTCAAATATCATTGCTGTGCTTTATTTTAAAACCGGGACAACATTTAATCATATAACACACTAATAAATGAACATATGAACAGCAGATATATTAAACATTTGAACAAAATATGAAATATCAAAATATAAAAAATAAATTAGAGCAATGACATTCAAGGTAAAAAAAATATACATTTAGCAGCATTATCTCATTTATCATAAGAAACACAAGAGCTTTATCTTGATTCTGAACTTTGAATAAAAATATGAACAGCGATTATATTAAACAATGTTTAATACTGGTATGATAAGCCTTATTGGTGATATATTTGACGTGGGGAGAGAGTTGTGGAAGGCCTATACTTCATGTTAAACATAAATATATATAGCAGCAAAGACAACGTCGGCAGTGTTGACTGCAAAATAGGCTACAGAATAATTCGTTCAGTATTGAGAGGTGCAATATTTGAAAATCGATCATATGTTTTAAATTACATTTTATATTGTATTTGTCAAATCTTTCAAACATCAAAATGTCATTGATTAATATGTATTCGTGTCAAAATGACATAGAAACATCTTTTCCTATTCTATTTTGCCTGGAAACGCTTCCAACACGTGTGCGTGTCGCGTGAAAAATAGATTTCTAGAATGCACGCGTTTTCCGCGCGTCTCGAGCTGCACCCAGACGCGTGTGTCACGCAGGCAGTTAACATCATGGGAGCCGAAATAAAAACGGACACGACACGCAGCCAGTGTGTGTCAGGCCTTTACAAATCTGGAACGCGGTCATTCTTAGAAGCGATAGCCTACTAATAAATTAAGGAATCGTGACGTATTTCATTTCCGGTTTTCTTTTGAAGTATCGGTGCACCGTGCAACAGAGCAAGGTAGGCAACTTACTTCCATATGTCACTCCTCCTCGCGTCATCTTTTTCTACGAGTCGTGGACCACTTGTGCTCATAGACAGTATATAAACGATTATGCTCGCACATGCAGCCATCTCTGTAGTGTTTTGTCACATGACACTGACAGCAGCAGGTTCTTTGCTGCGTGCGTCAGGAAAAAAACACAGACGTCCATAGGGAGGCTTTTTTTTTTTTTTTTTAAGTATCGATACTGATAAATGTAGGTATCGTGACGTTTTTAATTTCCGAGTATCGCGATACTTTTGAAGTATCGATACATCGTGCAACACTACTTTATGCATTTGTTAATGTTCAATGATTTAAAAACTTGGTTATACAATTATTAGAAATGTGGCTGAAATATCTGGTTTGCTATCTTTGTGGGGACTCTCCATAGACGTAATGTTTACTTGGCTTTCTAAATGGGGACATTATATAGACGTAATGGTTTTTATACTGAACAAGCTGTATATTATCTCCCTTTACAATAACCCTACCCCTAAACCTACCCATCACAGAAAACTTTCTGCATTTTTACATTTAAAAAAAAAAAACCCTTCAATTTCTTTATTTCTGTCAGGACCACTATCGTCAAATACGATTGACAATTAGCATACAGTTAGGGCATCCGTTCTGGGCAAGAACTCCCTGCGCATCCGTGCAGCCTACCAGCAATAACCCCCCTTAGGGTAAACAGAACAGAACCAACATGAAAATTTGCAAATATATTTAATTCAAGATTTTATAGTACAACATAATTCGAGAATTTATTCTGATTTAAGGGGAATCAGAATGCCAAATCCTGACTAACGAGAGAAGGAGCTGGGGAGGGAGGAGGGTAATTTGCTCCTGAGAAACGCGATAGCTGTTGATAATACTGAAGGAGCTTATATATGAAAACAGTGACAGGCGTCGTATTCCTATAGGTAGATGTGGATCAGCTGAGAGTCACTGATGAAAGCTTGACTAACGTGACCTGCCAGAACTGACGCTATGCTTTTTTAATCTTTTAACAACAATCTTAAACAAGATTTACAAATGAGGACGGAGTTTTTTGGAGATTTTGTCAGGTTTTGGTCACTTCTGGCTACAAATTTTTCCCCGAAACTTAGTTTATACACACAAACTATACACAAAATTGGCACACACACACACACACACACACACACACACACACACACACACACACACACACACACACACACACACACACACACACACACACACACACACACACACACACACACACACACACACACACACACACACACACACACACACACACACACACACACACTATTTTACTGAGACAGGAGGTTGTGGTTGTAATTTGTTCATATGATTATCAGTTGTATTGTCAGCTTGAACAACTCAGACAGGGAAACAGTGGTGAGAATTATGCTAAGTATAGGAATGTACCATTGTTAATGGAGAATGGGTGTTTTTGAAACTGTTATATTCCATTTTCAGTAGATTGTAAATTCTATTTTTTCTTTTGCATAAGAGAGTAGATTATTTATTCTGAACACTGTGACCAAATGTTTCTTCTAGTCTTGATATTTTTTAAAAAATATGTTAAATATTGTTTGTGGGTTTGTCCCTCCTAATGGTGCAATAGTGCTGGCCACCAGTATAAATGTTCTTGTCTGTGTCTATTGCAGCTGAAGAACATAATTGGACAATAACAAACTGCTCCCTAAAAATTGAATTGAATGGGGATATTATTTCCTGTATCTATGTGGTGGGTAGCAATGACACAGAGATCATTAATTGTTTATGTGATGAAAAACATAAAATAATCAAGTGTACCCCCCAAAAGAGTTATTGTGGCCCTGATTTCAACCATGATTTCAACTGAGGCGAGCCCTTATCGAGCGAAAACACTTTCTGTCAGAGCGTTCTGTAAACCCATATGCTTTAGTGCATTAGCCATCACAATGCACTTTATACACAACAGCTGGATTTAGAATAGGTCATAATTGGTAGCGTGTCTCAAAATGGTGCTGATAAGACCTACTGTTTGCTCTTGCAAAACCAATATTCTCTAGAAATCCTAGTTACCTGATACCATGTGAGAACAACACACACAGATCTTCTTGCAGATCTTCTTACAGCCAAGAACATAATGACCATAAGATTGCTGCATCTGTCGAAACAAGAAGTGACTTCTTCGTTGAGTATGGATAGAAAAGCTGACTCATTCTCTTTTAAAATGGCTGTAATAACGAGATGCAGTATATTAACAGGATTTTGAAAAATCTAATTAAGTTCCCAAGTGCAGCTTGGAAAAGAGATTAGAATTTTCCATTAAAAATGAAAAAAAGTAAAATAACCAGAGCAAAGCAAGAAAATTTAAGCATGATGGATTTTCAAAGATATGCAAAATAACTCCTTGGAATAAGAAACTAAGTAAATCGTTCTGCGCCTTTACAAATTACATGCTCAGATTCTCAAATGGAAACAACATATCAAATAGGTAAACTCTAAACTGGAAGGTTTACCTTAGAGCCAACAGCCCTTGAAGTAGGGAAGAATTTAAACGAGTCAATGCCGTTGAGCTGTTATAAATGATGTGTGTATTCAGCAAGTTCTTCAGTGAGGACACTTACTTCAAAGACTTCCAATTTGCTTTAACTTATGTGAATTTTAACTTATGACTGCTGAACAATGGAAATGTTAACCTCTTTGGGCTTTAAGAACCACACTGACTTTGTAATTCCCTTCATTCCCTGCAGGAATTGCTTACAGAGAGTGCTTGGACAATGGTACATGGGCACTGAAAAGTAACTACTCCAACTGTGAGCCCATTCTGGAGGAAAAGGTGGGTGAATGTGTTAGAAGCCTGAACTGTACTCCACTGAACTCTACTGTTTTGGATTAAGTGATGTCCCCAGGATTGTTTATAACATTTCATTAGTAAAAAGAAAAATGATCGATCATCACTTGATTCCCCTGGGAATATATAGTCAGTTCCGATTCAACAGGTCACATTGGGAAAAAAGATCTGGGCACTTCGCTGGCCGCTGGCATTCCTGTCTTGCAAGAAAGCACACACATGATGAGCACTATGGCTGGTGGCATTGATTGTCATGCTGGAGAGTCACTGGAAGGAGACCACACGAGGGATAGCACAGCGTTGAGATTGCCTGCAATGACAACAAGCTCAGTCCGACGATGCTGTGATATATTGTCCCAGACCATGACGGACCCTCCACCTCTAAATCGATCCCTCTCCAGAGAACAGGCCTCGACGTAATGCTCATTCTTTCGGCAAAAAGGCGAGACCTATCATCACCTCTGGAGAGATAAAAACGTGACTTTTCTGTTAAGATCACTTTTCACCATTCCTGTCTTGTCCAGCAGTTTGTGCCCTCATTGCTGCCGCTGATATCTGGTAAGGACTTGCCTTACAACAGGCCTATAAGCCCTCAGTCCTGCCTCTCTCTACCTATTGCGAACGGTCTAAGCACTGATGGGGGGATTGTGCATTACAGTTGCTTTTGGCATCCTTACCTGTGATTTTCAGACACTGACTCTGTGCATGTGTTTTTACACTGCGAGGACAACTTTCCCTCTCACTGTAGCACTGTCTTAGGTTTCTCACAGTACAGATATTGCAATTGCCCTGGCCACATCTGCAGTCCTCAAGCCTCCATGCAGCACGTTTCATGCTTGTTCAGAACCACGGGCTTCTTTCTTTTGGTGTTTTTCAGAGTCAGTAGAAACGTGTTCATTGGTGTCCTAAGTTTTAATAACTGTAAACTTAATTGCCTTCAATCTGTAAGCTGTTAGTGTCTTAATGATTGTTCCACAGGCTATTTTGATTTTCCAAAGTTATCTTTAATAAATACGGTAGCGTGAAAATTTACTCTTTTGTTTTTAAGATGGGAGAACCTGACTCAGTGAGGTGCCCGATAAAACTATTGACCTATTGTCTGAAATGCGGAATGCCGTGAAACTGACAGAGCAGAGTCTCATAGACGGAGGAGAAAGGCAGATATTCTGACACAGTTCTCAGATTATTAATACGAGGATCTCAACATGCACCATGGGGACTCATCCTGTTGAAACCACGATGCTCGTGTGAACCAAAACACTACTCCTCCCGCTCTGAAGTCTGAAGTGACAGTAAACAGGCACATATTCAAGCCGAAAGAGATCACATCGTGAGTTTCCAGACTTGAACACAAGTGTTCCTGTGTAAAACACACTGCGCATGGTCCGGGGAGAGAGAGAGAGCCTCGAGCTTCACACGGGATCTCCAGCAACTCGACTCCACGGCCCACGGTCTCGGGGGTTTACTCTTTTCCTCAAAAGAAAGCGCACTTTGAGTGAAGCACTTTGAAACGAATGCAGTGTGAAATCTCGATAAGCCGTTGAGCATGGCAAAATCCAAAACACTGAACACACTTACAATGAGTGTCCTTGATCATAATAAGCAAGAACACGGGCGCACGCACTGATGAAAAATGGCATTGTGTTCCACACTAAGGGAAGATTAACTCGGCTTCAAGCGAGTCGCTGAAACACAAGAAAACTCTGAAGACAGAACGGGCAGATAAATCGTCCTCCTGAATAAGAGCGATCTGAGGAGTGATGGCACTTGATGGTCCTTTATAAGTCACTGCAATTATTCCCTTTATGTACTTACTGCTTATTGTTTTCCTACTGCAAGACTAAAAGCTTCCCTGCACAACCTGAACTTTTTGGATGGGTTTAAATCAATTAATGCTATTAATGTCAATGCTTTTAGGTTCTGTTGTTTACAGAATCCAACACATTCTGAATGACATGCATAACATAATCCATTTGGCCCAATTATTTTGCTTTCGCCCCATATTATGAAGTAGCCCATTGACATTACTTCTCTCCATATCAGTCAGCTTCTCCCTTCACTTCTGCATGGAAACATTCTGCAAAAGTACAACTGAATCCTTTAGTATGTTGTCTACAGTTTTGTGTCCTCTTTCAAGGACTCATGAGTTTCAAGTCTTTTAGAAGCTTCCATAAGATATTAAGTAAGGACAAAATGGTCATTGAGTAATAACTATTGATTTGTGCTAAAATTGCAATCATTTATCATATTATATCATATCACATGCTAGGAAGAGAATGAATTACTTCTTTAATCATGTCAGAATTAATAATGAATCTGTTTTCCACAGAGGAAGTACCCCATGCACTACAAGATAGCCCTCATCATAAACTACTTCGGTCACTGTATATCTGTGGGCGCTCTCGTTATTGCCTTCATTCTCTTTCTGTGCTTGAGGTAAGTGTGTCAGGGATTTCAGTCTTGTGAGGAAAGTGCTAAGGCCTTGTTCAAAGTTAAGAAATCTAAAACAAAAACTATGTTAGTGTCTGGATTCAGACTGACTTTTTTTGGGTGGTAAATAATGGCGCAAGCCCCAGTAAATTGACGAGGGCAAACCTTGCATGATTCATTTAAATACTCCCCTCACATACATTTAAATATGTAATAGTAAATCCTGACAGTAGCTTTTTAACGGCTGAAAGAGATGATTGTGCTGGAAGCTGTAAATCTGACCCTAAGCCTTAGACTTAAAGATAATCAAGATTGTATATACACTAAAGGAAAACTGTAGTCATTATAATATCTACTCTAATTTTCTCTTTTCTGTGGAACACTCAAAGATATTTTTTTTTAAAGGTCCCGTTCTATGCCCCTTTTCACAAGATGTAAAATAAGTCTCTGATGTCCCCAGAGTGTGTATGTGAAGTTTGAGCTCAAAATACCCAACAGATCATTTTTTACAGTATGTTTAAATTGACTTTTTTTGGGGCTCAGAAAAACGAGCCGTTTCAGTGTGTCCCCTTTAAATGCAAATGAGCTGCTGCTGGACGGCACAGGGGGCGGAGCTTCATGAGCTCGCGCTCAGTCTGTCAGGAAAAATTCATCTCACGGAATGATGATAATATCAGAAACTGTCAGTAACGGCGTTCATTTCGAGTCGGACAATAATGCCTACAGAGTCAGAGTGCTGTATAGAGATGAAACAGGTATAGTTTAGTAGTTTAATTACGGTTATTATAACGTATTTGTCATCTGCTTGTAGGCTATGTATCCATTATTTATTAATAGCCTACAAGTCTGCTGTCTGAATGATGATCAAACATATACTGATGAGTTTAATAAAGTTTATTGTACATCACACAAAAGATGAAGCGTCAGTTTTACTTCAGAAAAACACCGTAAGAGCTGAGTAAACGCAGTAGGCTAAGTTATAAGAAGTGCGCAAGTAGCCAGTAGAGTTGAGGGAGCATTCCTGTGGGCGGAGGTTAGTCAAGAAACGGTTCTGGTGACATCACTAATGCAGGATGTAGAGGGATGTAGTCCAATCGAGCCGTTTTTTGTAGTCAACTTCTGTTAAATAAAATATCTCGCTTGGCATTGAACTTTGAGCTTTATAATTTTACAGATATTATTTATGCTCTAACAGCAACATTACACAATAACTAAAGTTTGAAACATGGAATCGCATGCAACGGGACCTTTAAGTCACTGGTCGTTTTTTTTTATTTATTTATACAAAATAATGGGGAATTTTACCTTTTATTTTATATTAAAAATGACAACATATAAAATGATGCTCTTTTCCAAATCTTCTGAAGTCATATGATAGCTTCGTATGAAAAAGACAAGTCATTACACAGTGTCACAGATTGTCTGTCTTTCCTTGTGCTCTTGTTGTGTAGTAATTTATTTAGTATTTTGCTTTATTGAGGGGTGTCCAATCTCTTACCTTATGTGACCTTGGACCACAAAACCAGTCACATGGGTTAATTTTTGGAAATTGAGATTCATACATCATCTGAAAGCTGAATAAATGTATGGTTTGTTAGGATTAGGATATACATCTATCTGAACATCTGGAATCTGAGGATGCAAAAAACATCGAAACATTGAGAAAATCACCTTTAAACTTTACGATTTTGCTGCATTCACTCACAAAAATAAATGTTTTATATATTTACGGTGGGAAATTTACTAAATATCTTTATGGAACATGATATTTACTTAATATCCTAATGATTTTTGGCATAAAAGAAAAATCGATAATATTGACCCAAACTGTTGGCTATTGCCACAGATAAACCAGTGCGACTCGTGACTGGACGTAGTGATCCAGGGTCACATATGGCATAGAATCAAGAGTTTAAATTGAGTATTAGCTGTGATCATGGTAGTCACAAGCAAAACCATGCTCTTCGTAGTGTATGGTTACTTAAACATTATAATAATATTTATATTTATAATAATAGTAAAATTGATAATAAATGCATTTGTGCCACAATACAACATTTGTACAGTGTTAGTAACTGCAATGTAATGAACTATAAGAGTGGTGCAGGATTGAAACGTGTGTAATTACTGGTGTGTATACGGCACACTGTTTTCTGATTTAACTTGTCAATGCAGTTTACTGGCTGTTTTCAGCTATCTTCACCTCAGATCCTTTAATGTCCCCGTATCACACGAGTGTACTGAGCAGAACGTGTATGGATCTAGCGATCTGCGCTGTTAATCGTTTGATGAAGCAGTGCTATTGCTTTGAGCTCAGTGAGTCTAGATCCAGCGCTCTAGTCTTCTGTCACTCACACGTGACACTTATTTATGGAAAGATAATGAAATCCAAACTGTATTATGTCATTATAAATGCACTGCAACCTTTACAGTGCATTTGATGTGTGTAATTCCTGCACCATCGAGTCGCGGCACAAACACACGCCATTGGTTGATCCAAATCTGCTGGGACAGATTCTCAAACAGAGTCAGTGTTGTGTACAATAAACATATGAATCACTTGAAGAGCTGATGAAATTAAACATGTCATTTTATAAATATGCAGACCTCACTGAAAGTGTCACTGAACATTTCTTTTAAAAGTGCATTTTTATCAGGCTTCTCTGTTTATTTAAGTTTATTAGTCATTTATTGCAATGCATTATTTTAAAAAATGTCACTGATTAGAGTAAAATTAATAACATAAAAATGAGAAAAAATGTCAGATTTTGCATCGTCTTTGAATCCTTTAGCTGTGTCTCTAGCTCATCTTTGCTCTTTGTCCCATATTCATGCTTATGAATTTCCATAATCAGCTCATGCAATGCTAAAACTGTGTCACAGTGTAATTGCTGAAATGATTGTTTTTTTCTTTAATCTTTTTTTTTTTAATTCAAGGAGCATCCGATGCCTTCGCAACATAATCCACTGGAACTTAATTACGACCTTCATTCTGAGGAATGTAATGTGGTTTTTGCTTCAACTGATTGACCAAAACATTTATGAGACAAATGAGGTATGAAACACTTTTAAACTACATTTCAGCCTATTAATATGTGGAGAGATCAGCAGGTTTCAAACATTTACATTTATGATGTTGGCAGACGATTCCTCACGATATTATTTTCAAAAAAAGTAGCTGAACTCTCTGCTGGTATGAACTGCCTCATTACTGCCTCTCCGCTGAAGAGAGGATACACATGTTTCCACCATGCGGTGTTTATTCAGACAGAACGACTGTAGTCTTCACTGATACAAAGACGGTAACAATGTGATTGTGACACGAGTGGCATTGCTTTTTAACATGGTTACAACATAATACAAATAATTCATTATACACATTATAAGTAAGCAAATTTAAAGGGATAGTCCAAACAAAAATGAAAATTTGATAATTTCATCCCATGCCGTTCTAGATGAATATGACTTTCTTATATGAATATGAATACAAATGAAGTTATATTTCTGTAAAGAAGCATGTGATGTAGGTCTGACTTTAACACATGAACCTTACAGTACAGTGTGATGCAGCATCCATTGAGCCAACATATTATTGTTGTTTGCTTTCCAGGGACTAGCAGATATCCTAGCAGAAGTATATCACACTGAGTTGAATAATGATTTTATGGAAATCTGTGAAATGTTTTATGCAGTAACCATTTAGTAGTAATGGCTGTTGGACATGTTGTGCATAACAACACGGTTTGGCTTGCCTCATTATTTTCCAGGTGCAATATTAATATTGCAGTATTTGCAATCATTTATCACCGTGCAAAACACTTTTATGAAATATTTGAGAAATCTGGGGTATGATGTTGTTTTAAGACCTAGAATAAGATTCCTGTTAGCATCAAGTAAAAGTAATGCATCCAAAGAGTTCACCTCAATTAACACCCTTTCTCCGTCTCTTTCTCTCTGTATAGCCCTGGTGCCGTCTTATAACAACAATCTATAATTACTTTGTGGTGACCAATTTTTTCTGGATGTTTGTGGAGGGCTGCTATCTTCACACGGCGATTGTGATGACATATTCCACAGACAAGCTTCGTAAATGGGTCTTCCTCTTCATCGGATGGTGTGAGTTGATTTCTCTACATGAGTGTACTCGTTTTGAAAGGCCTAATCATCTGCAATTTAAATTAGCTGTGAGGAAAGAAGCGGAAATGTAGTCTGCTATTCGGCAAAGTTTAAAAACAACGTTTTGTTTTATTTGGAAGTTTTCTGTGTGTCATGTGACTTTATTAGAGTGAAACCTGTAAAAAAAAAAATGTTTTCGCTCCAATCAGAAATATAAATGGTACAGATATTGCAGAACACAAGATTCAAGCACCCAAACTTAAAGGTGAGATTTACAAAGTTCAATGTGAGAATTAAAAAAATAGCTTTAAAAATGTCTGGTAACACTTTACTTGAAGGGGTGTGCATAAGACGGACATGGCACCTTCATAATCATGACATGACACGTGTCATGATTATGATGGAGGTTTTATGCATGTTTATGTCAACTGTCATTAAGAGTCATTCGCTCAATTATGAAATTTTTAATGCAAAGATGACATTGTTTGAGATGTCTTTGTTATGACAACTTGACATAAACCAATACATCATAACCTGTCATAAACATGACATAGCAGAATAATCATCAAACTTAAGAAACTACTTAGCTTTATGGGTTAATGTTACATTTACTTTTTTTTCCCAGTTGTGCAAATTGAATTTGTCATTAAACTGTCATTAAGTGTTAATACTCTGTCAAATAATTTTATAACAGTGTCATGAATATTTTTCTTGACCTCAACTACAGTGATACGAATTTAATTTGTCATTAAAATGTAATTAAGTGTTAATACTGTCAAATTATTTTATAACTAATACTGGAATACTGGAAAAAAAGTGTTCAGAAATATATTCATATCACAGTTATAAATAATGGCCTCAAGACAGCCAGTGTCAGAACCAACCACATGACAGTTTAATGTAATCTTAACCCATAAAGCTAAGTAGTTTCTTAAGTTTGATGATTATTCTGCTATGCCATGTTTATGACAGGTTATGATGTACTGGTTTATGTCATGTTGTCATAACAAAGACATCTCAAACAACGTCATATTTGCATAAAAAATGTCATAATTGAGCGAATGACACTTAATGACAGTTGTCATAAACATGCATAAAACCTCCATCATATTCATGACATGTGGGCGAGTCACACGTGTTCAAGTCTCAAGCGAGACTCGAGTCGCAGTGCACATGAACCCAGCAAGTCCAGTCAAAATACCAAACAGAGTTTATATTGGACTCAACCTTGTTTACTTTCCCCTCAGAAATGATTAACTGTCTTAATTATACATTTATACTGTAATATTAATAATTATAATAATCATATGATTTATTTTAGTATGGATTTATTGTTATTACAATTTTGAATAACAATTATAAAAAAAATTGAAGGTAAAACAGTTGAAGGTAAATTCACAAGTTTGATGCATTAATTGCTTTGGTTTTATTATAAATGTCATATGTTTAACTTTGATTATGTATTTTTTTTTTATGGAATATCACAGACAGAAATTGCCTTTCCCACTATTAGCCAATATTTGACCCCTTAAACTGTCTTCCAGGGGCATTTATTTTCTAATCATGTTAATGTAAACATTATGCATTTATACTGCAATAACAACTGCATAAATAATGTTATGAGATTAATGATTTAAATATGAACATTTTATTATAGGAAAAATGAGAAGGGGAATATATATATATATATATATATATATATATATATATATATTTAAATTATGAAATGAAAACCGCTGTAGGCTGTGGCAAATCACTGTCTTAATGAATGATTCATAGAAGCATTCATTCAACTGATTCATTCAAAACGGCTGATTCATTCTGGAATGAAGCAACTTGGTCACTGAATCACTGAGCCGATTCGTTCATTCGTTCGCCACAGAGACGCATAACTCTTTTGCTGTGGCTTGTCTGTAGCTATTGTCCTTGGAGAAATAGAGAAAAAACTGAGAATATGGACAGTTTTATGTCTAAAATGTCACTTTTCACAATATTCACTCTTTATTTACTGAACTGTTGTATAAATTCAACATCACATTTGCAATCGCGCTAATATTATGGAAATATTGGTTGACATCATATGTTATAAATATAAAATAACTAATTATAGGGCCATTTTTGCCACCATATCTTAAATTTTGGGTGCATTTGATTAATTTTGGTGGGACTTTGCCCCAACTCCCTGATGTCTGACTCTGCTTCAACAAAACATTGTTAACAGTTTTGTATATTGTTTTCCGTCATTGGAAAGAGACATATTTGACGTTAAAGCACTATGATTTGAAAGAAACTGTGGCAAGTGTCAGCGAATTTACATCACGTTAATTACAAAACATGCCATCATTATTAATCCCTTTAATCTATTGACAGCCTTAAAGGGTTAGTTCACCCAAAAATGAAAATTCTGTCAGTAGTTACTCACCCTCATGTTGTTCCAACCGCGTAAGACCTTCGTTCATCTTCGGAACACAAATTAAGATATTTTTGATGAAATCAGAGCCATGTCTCACTCCTCCATAGGCTTCTAGGTGACCGAAACTTGCTGGCCCAGAAAAGTTATTAAAGAGATCGTTAATATAGTCCAAGTGACTCCAGTGGCTCAATCTTAAGTATATCAAGCGACGAGAATACTTTTTGTGCGCAAAAACAAACAAAAATAACGACTTTATTCCACTTTTCATTTCCTTCTCTCTCGACCTCTAGTTGGTTTGCGTAGTGTTTTTGCGCAGCGCGTCTGTGTTACACGTCACCACGTAGGCTCACTATTGGCCGACGCCGGTCATGTGTGTGATGCGTGATGACGTGCAACACAGACGCGCAGCGCAAAAACACTACGAGGCCCAGAGAGAAGGAAATGAATAGTGGAATAAAGTCGTTATTTTTGTTTGTTTTTGCGCACAAAAAGTATTCTCGTCGCTTGATATACTTAAGATTGAGCCACTCGAGTCACTTGGACTATATTAACGATCTCTTTAATAACTTTTCTGGGCCAGCAAGTTTCGGTCACATAGCAGCCTATGGAGGAGTGAGACAGCACTCAGATTTCATCAAAAATATCTTAATTTGTGTTCCGAAGATGAACGAAGGTCTTACGGGGTTGGAACAACATGTGGGGGAGTAATTACAGACAGAATTTTCAGTTTTGGGTGAACTATCCCTTTAAGCTACACTTGAAAACATAATTTTGTATAAGCGGCATGCTGTTTTGGCCATTATTCCTCTAAATTTAGTCAAGTGAACTGTAACGAACAGGTTAGCTTACATGGCTTTCCTTTCTGAAGTGGACAATCCTGTCAGTCGGGTCTCAATCCATTGATCATCAGTATCGGGGAGAACTGGATCAAATCTGAAGCAGGAGTAGTGAAAGTCTGGTGACTACTGTAATAGTGGAGCCCTAATAATAATAATAATAATATGAAAAAACAATAATTACAATAGGGGCTACAGAAGCGTCACTGCTCGGCCTGACCCTCCAGGGCTTGGGCCGTAATTACACTGAATTATGACGGTATTTTCAAAATCTCATGTTTAATATCCTCCAACTGGATGAAGTCTGTGCCATCATACACTACGCAATTTTTTGTTTATCTGCCAAGTCCGACTGTTGAAAATCAGAGCCAGTCTGCAGATTATGGGCAGATATCACAAAAAAATGATGTAGTGTATGATGGCACAGACTCATATTTTTAGCTTTGTTTAACTAGCACTGACTTGCCCAGATTGCAAACTGGGGCAAATATTTGGGCAAAAGCCTTGCAGTGTATTCCAGTCTTAACTCTTCTCTGAGCCCCAGAGGCAGACCAAGACAGGGGAAGATGAGGAAGCCGGAGACTAAGACGAGTTTGTAGTGAAATCTGTGAACGTTTGTACAAACAAATCATGATTCATCAATAACTTTTTTTCTGAAATTTGTTCAAAATTTTGACAAATTGTAGGAGCAACTGAAACCTCTCATAATCACATACTCTGAGTGGTCTTATAAATGTGTTGTGTGTGTTTGTACATACATATGTTTGATTTTAATATTTCATTTTATACAGAAACGTCCACTTTTGGTATAGCAAGATGTCTTAAAATTGATTTCTTTTTCTAACATTTAAACTTACACCACATTATTAGATTACCCTTTGACTTTATGAATACACATAAATTACAGCTTAATGATTTTTTATATTTTTTGAACATTTATTTAAAGACCGCATGTACCATTTTTTGTCACTGGTGTTACCTTACTTCTTTGGCAATATTAAAGGTTTTTATGAAATATTATTTCAATTTTTTTTCAGCACATGTAGACAGAGTTAGCGAAAAATAATAATAACACAACAAATAAGGAGATTATGTTTTATTTATTTTAATCAGGTTTGTTAAAAGTGTGCTTGAATGAGGTTAGTTCATTTGCACTACCATCTATTTGCTATAACAATGAAAATATTTGAAAACCAGTTAAAATCAAGTTAAAATCAAGTAATGATGCAATCCTTTAAATCTTAACTTTTGAGTGTAGCAGAATAAAATGGATGTAACATTATTACTATGTCACATGTGACATTGCATTTAATGTGAGAGAAAAAAAGACAGTAACACCAGTGACACAATAAAGTTTATCTATAAATGGAAGTCACTGGTGTTACTGATGTTACCCATAAGAAAGGTGACACCAGTGACAGTAACACCAGTGATAATTTTTATGAAAAATTAATTTTACAAAATGGCTGCTGCAAGGTAACAAACCACATGTTGTCAATCATGGTATACTAACTAAATTAAGTAGTTTAATCCATTTGTATTCTAGTTTTTTTTACAATTACCTAACAGTAAAGTAGGTCATACCAGTGACTTCAACTAAAAGCTTCATATGAAATCATGAGATAAATGAGAAGATTTCTGCTAACTGAGAAGAGACAGTGGATCTACCATGGGCTTTTCTTCATAGATATTCAGGAAATTGGAAGAAGAAAGTCAAGTGATGTCATCAGTGTGATTTTTATTTCAAAATAAGAGATTTTTGTTTAACGGTAACACCAGTGACACAACTCCAGGGGACCACTACTTTCATTATAAATTTTATAATATTTATTCTGCATTTTTTTTATATATATCATTAACATTATATATTTAATAGTTATGTATACATTATTGTATTTTAAATGATGTAAAAATCTGTTATTGACCTCAAAATAAAGCATTTTCCCTCTGTACATGACTGTGGGGACGAGCACTTCTGTGGTGCTTGAAATTCTATATAATTAATAAAAATCAAATATTGCCACATTGATGGCTCAAGAGGGTGTAATTGTTCAAATAACATATTGTTTTATTTTAAAATGTAAAGAAATTGTAACCTTAAAGTGTTTTTTAAGTGTAATATTTCTGTAAAGGCTAGGGACAGAAAAATGGACATTTTCGTAGAATGACCTTTATACACACACACACTTTATTAGGTACACATTGCTCACTGGGCCTCATTCATTCATTCATTCATTCATTCATTCACCCTTTTGCCTTCAGAACTGCCTTAATTCTTCGTGGCACAGATTCAACAAGGTGCTGGAACATTTCTCCGAGATCTTGCTCCATACTGTCATGATCGCATCACACAGTTGCTGCAGATTTGTCGCTGCACATCCATGATGCAAATCTCTCGTTCCAGCACATCTCAAAGCTGCTCTATTGGATTGAGATCTGAAGACTGTAGAGGCTCTTTGAGTTCAGTGAACTTATCGTCATGTTCAAGATTTTCTTGACATGATTTGAGCTTTGTAAAATGGCGCATTATCCTGCTAGATGTATCCATCAGAAGATGGTCCACTGTGGTCATAAAGGGAAGGACATGTTCAGCAACAATCCTCAGGTAGACTGTGGCGTCAGATCATCTTGATCATTCTACATGCCTAAATGCATCGAGTTGCTCTCATGTGATTTGCTTTAACAGGTGATCTAATAAAGTGGCCATTGAGTGCATGTGGTCCCACTTTTTATTAGGTGTCTTTAATGACCATGTATTAACATTTAGATTAATCATTGAATACGATGCACTTATTGTGTACATACATGTTTTACACTGTAGCATATATGTTTTTAAAAATACCTGCATGATGTAGGTTATTTCTGTAATTGCATCAGTAGTCGACATTCCCTTAACCTTCAATCCGACCCATTCCACCAAACCTGTCCTAACCTCACCCGTCTCCCACTTCACTGGCAGCACCAGAGTTTTGCAATTCAATATGAACACAATAAGTACATTGAGCTTATTTTTCTGTAGTAGTCATAGTAGATAAGGACAGCTAATATAAAATAATCACGTCCAAGTGTGCGGAAAGGCCCAGTCTGCTTCCACACAAATGTCCTCCAAAGACGCACACTTAGATAAGATAGACTGAGAAGAAGCAACGGAGGCTGACTCATCTGGTTTGAACTGAGAACATTGAACCTTCTAGGAATATAGATAAGTTCCCAGAGCAAACACGAGCAGTACAGATTGCTCTTAGGCTTATCATCCCATGCATGAAACGAGGAACAATTGAGTGCCTCCCCTAAAAAACTCCACCTGGTGCATATTTAGCAGCAATAACATACACACCTTAATTATAACAGCACAATTCTCCCGAAGGAACGCCAGAACTGATCCGACAGGCGATGGGTCCGAATGCTCTCTCTGCATCACGATGCAAATATCCACCACTTGAAAGCATAGAGCCTTCGTGATAATAGCAGAACTTTCTCATGGTCTGAGAAAATATTTTCAGGCAAATAATGATCAATAATGCACAATAAGGCCTATTTGTTTCCATTAAAAATGTAAAGCAATTAAAAATACTATTTGGCCAGTGGAAAAGATTAAGAAAAACTTTTTCTGAAATGTATTTTACACTATTTGATTTATTTATTCCAAAACAAGGCAAGGATAGGCTACTAAATGATTTTTAGCAATGTAATGTGACGCACTTCCATATCTCATATTTTCCTAATGTCTTGTACCGTTAAACATGGCATCAGGTGGATGAATATGCATATGCAAATGATATGCAGATGAGGATATGCAAAGTAAAACGAGGCGTTGTAAGCTCATATATGGTTATTTCGGGGAGGAGACGCATGTGCGCACAATCTTCCGCTGAAAAGGAGATCTTGTAGCCTTGGAAAGTAGATCTGCTCTAATTTCAATCTCTCAAGGACGGTCCTCCGATCTGAGAACCAAATGTGGGACTGATACGACACTGCTACCAACAGAATACGCACACTGTTTTCTCACACTCTCGCAAGAACTGCTGGAAGCAGACTTATTGGCGGAAAGGCAAAGTGGGACACGTATGTTCTCTGAGAATTTATTCATAGTGATAATGGAGACTAAAAAGGACACTGGGTCGTTTCACTCGAGGCGAACATATCTACCTCTGCTCTGCCGAATCAGAGCACAGACTGGAGAAAGGCATCACTGCACTGAGCTCAAGCAAGAAGACACACAGATGATCTGCTGTTACCCTGAACCGATACACATGGCTGGATTAACAGATCTGGAGGACAGTGTGAGAAAAGGCAAATGCATTTCTGCAGGTTGACACAATCCTCCCAAAGGATCCTCCCATTCTGGGCCATCTGATCAGGAACAGCCCTCCGGCTGGGAAGCCTCAGCTGCCGACCTCAGATCTAGGGATCTGCTCGAAGCCCAGTATCTTATTCCGAACGGCACGGATAATGGCCTCAAAACGAATAACAAATAGTTCTGCAGAATAATAGAAAAAATATTCGGCTGACATATTAGCCGTGTTTCCATTACCCTTCAAATTGTGCAAATTGAAATTACGAATTGAAAATAAGCCCAATGGAAACGCGTCGAGTTTTTACGCTCGCATGAGGTGTTTGAAACAGGAATATTTATCAAAACTGCAATGGAAACAGTTTTTGCACATTTAAAGGTCACCTGGTGTGTTTGGACAGAAAATGAGAGTTCTTGAAAGAATTGCGGGAATACTGGATTCTAAACAACAAAGAAATGCCACAATTTATATCAAGATCTTGAAGCAGAAATGAGGGAGAAACACCAGAAACTCCTCATATGAGCCGCTCCCAGTATAAGGGGCTTTCCTTGTCATTAATGCTTGAATACACACATACGTCTCCTTCCAATAAACATAATGGCTAGTGCAGTGGCTGGGATATATATAAACCCACCAACATCCGCTGCCATGATTATTGGTATGACTTATCGCGAGAGGAAAAAATTACGTTTCAGTCGTATAACATCGGTTAATGGAAACGCCGTCATTTCGCAATAGTTTTCTATCGACATTTAGAAACTTTTGCAAAAGTTTTGTGCAATATTGTAATGGAAACGCTGCTAGTGACTGCTTGTGTTTGCTGGATAACGGGTAAGGCAGGGGATAGCATGAAATTTTACTTAAACCTAAAATCACTACTAAATTCTGGGCCCTATCCTACACCTGGAGCAATGCAGCACCAAGTGTGTTTTGCTAGTTTCAGCCCGACGCAGTTTTCATTTTCACGTCCAGCGCCACGTTATTTATATAGGAAATGCATTTGTGCCCATCTGTGTGTCCATGGGCTGCCGGTCTGAGAACGAGGTGTGTGTTCTGGCGCATTGTTGGCGCATTTTAAGGAACTCAAATAGACCATTGACCAACTGAAACCTGCTCTAAAGTCAATGGCGTAATATTGTTTTTGTTATTTAAAGAGCACGTTAGTAATGTGCGCCTATAGGCGGGTCCACAACATTTGTACACTCTGCTTATTACACACACAGTCTGCTTATTACACACACAGGGACGCAGCAGCTCACAAACATGCCAAATATTAAAAATAAAAGGATTACAATGTAAAAGATTATTATTGTGTACATAAATATATGGTGGAATCCGGCTTGTCCCGTAGATGGTCTGAGCTTTAACCTCACACACACACACACACACACAGCTTTAACCTCTCAGATTCGTTTGCTCTCTGGAGACGCGTTCAGTCTTTCCGCGTACAAATTCCCTCATGTAAATAGTGAATCCGCCATGGCTCGAGCGCAACTGGCTTTTAAAAGGGAATGGGAGATGAGACTCTGATTGGTTAATTTCACGTAAAGCCCAAAACACACCCATTATTCATTAAGAGAATAGAGGCAACCCTTTTAGACCATGAACCTTTTTTCCCTTTGTTAAACTAGCAAGAGTGGATTCGGACACACACCCTAAGTGCACTTACGGCGCGTGCTTTAGACCATGAGCTTAGATCGTTAACATAGGGCCCAGTGAGTGTGTGAAGTGAATGATTGTAAGCTATATAAATGAATCGAGTGCAGATCAAATAGCCGCTTTGACATCTCTGTGCATCTCTCAGAAATCAGACCTTGGTAAGAGTGATATCAACTAACATAGGCTACAACATCACACACATGTTCTACTTTTTGATATGCTTATTTAAATTATTTAAACCTTGTATGACATGATACACGAATGAATGCATAGAATGAATGCAAAACAAATAACTGTGTTGCTGTTATTATATAACCAAACCAGCTCTCTGTCATGAGTAATAATGCCCGTTTTGTGCTGCTGTTTCGTATGCCCGTTTTGTGGTTACGTATTGGGAAGCCAGGAAACGTATCCATCGACAGACACATAAATTAGCCGAACTCTCTCCGTCTGTTAACACGATGCTACTTTCAGCAAACCATATTATATGAGTCATCAGATTTGAGGTGAACCGCAGTGCAAGTGTGCCGAACCATGTGTGGAGAATGGTACAATTCGATATTTACCAAAAACCGTTGCTCCCCTAGTGTTTGTTCTGTAATGTGTAACGTGTTTATGACGCTATGTTCTGTTTTACTGTTCGCCTGAGTTCTGGGTTAGTTTCCTCGGCTGTTGATTAGTTTTTCCACATACCTGTTTCTGTTCTCCTTGACTACATTCCCTGTGTAATTTTCACTTCAGGGTCTGGTTTCATCAATGTTAATTGTTTCTTGTGTGTAAGCAGACCTACTGAAAAACAGCATCTTTTTTGTCTCTATTCCAATCTCTTCAAGTGTCATGGCCTTCGGCGCTGCTTGCAGTGCAGTGAATTTGACATATTCCTCGGCTATTCCTCGACTACTTTGATACCCTTGTTCTGTGCTCTTTCTCATGCAAGACACAATGTCTGGAAATAAAGTCAGCTGGATTGTCAGTTCCTTCTCGGTATTCAGTTCTGAAGTCTTAGATCCCATCTCTCAGCTCTGGCTGGTGGCTTTGATATTGGGTTATTCCACGTCACGCCAATGCCAAGTTCAGTGCTCTTTGAAGGGTCACACTTAGATTACAAGCCCTGCCATAAAACTGGGCGACGTTACCCTTTGAACATTAGAGAATTTGATTGTTTTTAACAGATGGCATATATCTGCTTAAACAATCTTGTTGTCACATCAAGTAGTTCAAGTTCAAGTTCAGTTTATTTATAGAGCACATTTAAAAACAGCCACAAGACTGACCAAAGTGCTGTACTACAAGATCACATCAAATCAAAATATAAACACTTAAAAGACAAAGTACTGACAGAAAACCACAATAAAATAATTAAAATTAGATGTTAATAACCCAGGAAGAACAGGTTTATTTTTAAAAGTGACTTAAAAATAGTCAGGGAAGGTGCTAATCTAAAAACTTGATCCCCTCTACGATTGAGTCTGGAGTGTGGGCCTAGAAGAAGGTTCTGGTCTCTTGATCTTAAGGCTGGAATACACTCTACGCCTTTAAACATCTGCGAGAGAGAAAAGCTGGTCATCATACACTACAGGACAGAGGATCATACACTACACTACACTACACTGGACAGAAACACGTGACGCATTCTTCAGTGATGTTCTGTGTTTTTCGTCCCGGGAGTGAAGTGAGTTAACCCCACTGTGTGAATACACTGAAACTGCTGCAAACAATCACTAAACAAATGGCAGATTCTGCGTTTTCTAACACATGTACAGTATCTGCACATGTAAGCTCGCGGCTCCATCTATATCCTCTCAACACGATCACTCGTCACTCGTCAAGGGCCAAGCTCGTGATCCGGGATCAGGATGGAACATTTTTCCTTCTTTTTTTTGTGTCTTTACCTGATCTCGTAAGTCATCTCCATTTTTTTCTCGATCTTTGTGACTTCGCACCCTTGATTTCCATTGTCTGGTCAGCGTATTATGACTGTATTATGATCAGTATTTATTAGCGATGCATCATACACTGTGTGTGTTCTACAATCAGCTCAAAATATCAAACATGTTTTGATGTCCTCCGACTGGATGGAATCAAAGTCTGAAGTAGAAAATCTGAGTCTGTGCCCGTCATACACTATTTGATTTTCTGTGAATCCTGTCAACTCCGAACGCACAAAACCTGCAAAAATCGGAGCAAAAGTGGTGTAGTGTATTCCAGCCTGGAAGGGGTACGGACGCAGGCATTCAGACAGATAGATGGGAGCTGTGGAGATTCACACACAAACTGGAGAATTTCGGAATCGATTCTGAATTGAGTAGACAGCCAACGAAGAGCCCTCAGTATTGGAGCGATCGCATTTACGGCTTTTGTGAAGAAATCTGGCACCTGCATTTTGGCCCAATAGGAGACGAGCAGTTTGAGATTTGGAGTTGCAGTAATCTAAAATTACTCGCAAGTTCTTGAATCATTATGGCACTAATACAATTAAAAGTTAAAGTATTCAAACTGCAGGAGAGATTATTGTGGAGTCAGTGTACCACGTAATATTTTCAAGCATGCTAAATGTGTGTGTGTGTGTGTGTGTGTGTGTGTGTGTGTGTGTAACTAGAGGATTCTGGGGCTTATTCAGAGCTGTCGGAGAGCTGATAGGAAATTATACTTCAGTCAAAAGACGGTTACTTATGTCGCTTGGCTGATTTACTGCGAGAGCAGCTCGGCGGATCACAAGGCCAACACGAACACACTGTCAGCTTGTGGGATTGACAAGGACATTTTGAAAATGTACGGGGGTGTACGGTTAAAGAATACGGTTGTCACTCGTGTAAATAACTGAACTGTGTACAGTGTGAACGTAACCATATTAAGGACTCAAATACAGGACTGACAGCTGTATTCTGGTGTTGTGTGAACATGGCCACAAAGTGCCCTCAACCACTGTTTCTACTGTTTGCTTTTTTGTTGGAAAAAAAGCCAGATATAGGCCAATTTCTTTCTTTTATAAGATGCATATAGTGCTGTTTTCTCTGAGGACATGAAAAAACAAAGAAACCAAAAAGACAATTAACTGTACACAACGTATTGCAAGGCGTCTCTTTCGCCCAGTGCAGTATAACAGTGTTTCTGGAGGAACAGGCCAGGCCGAAACTCATGATTATCTCAATACCTCGTCATTGTCATAATACCCGTCTGTCATATTCACAAACAGTACGCAAATCGGCATGAGTCAGTCAAACGAATTAGTGGAGGTAGAGGGACTAATTACTGTACAAAACAAACGACTCACCCACTCAGATATCAGTTTTAGACACATTAAATACAGTACATCTGAAATGACGGCACTCAGCTCTGTTAAATTAAAGCTGCATGATCATGACGCCTGCTGTGTATTTATTGACTAATGGCCATAATAGGAAGGGAATCAAGGGACTAATACTCTGTTCAATAATACAGAACAACAGCTTGTAATAAAAGATATATGCTTTTTTTCTTTTTACTGTATTAATGTATTAGGCTAAATAGTAATATGTCATATGCAAATAAAAATGTATAGAACTGCATAAGCAATGACACTTTAATAAATAGTATGTTATTATAAACATAAACACATATTATAGTATTGGCTACTTTATCATGCTAGTGTAAATGGTGTTCCAACTCTGACAATGTAAACATCAAACTGAACATGGCATTTGCAAATATGTATATGTAAATTATGAATGTCTACAATCTAAACTTAATCTAAGGTACTATGTTGCATCTCTTTCCACTTGCATAAACAAAATCACAATGAATTCCCACTGGTTCGTGATGACTGGTTATATATGATGACACGTTTCTGGAGTTGCTATCTGTGAAGTGTGATTTGCAATCTTCTCTCTTTCAGGTATACCATGTCCGATAATTATAGTGTGGGCCATTGGAAAACTTTACAACGAAAACGAACAGTAAGTTGCTGATTTGCAGAAATAAGCTTGGTGCAATAAACCTGTGATGGGAGTGAATGACGGGGTAATTGTAGAGTAGAGTATATGCAAAATATGTCAATGAATGAGCCTGTGATTTGAATCCAGATATGTAGAATATTTATAAAACAGAAAGAGAAGTTAGAAATATATGTAAAAAAACAAAAATGTAAGAAATAAATGTTAATGTTTTTTATGTTAGCTAATGAAAGAATAAGAACCTGTTTGTAACCTCTTCGCCATTGGTGGCACCAACGAAACTGCACAAACTCCCCGGCACAGCACTCTGCTTATATAAAAAAAAAAAAAATTCTTCCTACCTAAACATATCTTGCATGTAACTCGACACTCTTGCCTCATTTAGTATGTGCGGTTCTGGTGTCGACTTATGAATTTACACATGGTTTGTCTCAAAGCATATTAAAAACACCACATAGGCATATAAACAACATTAAAAGCTGGATTTTCACCACAGGGGACTTTAAAATAATATCTGATCACTTACAAAACAAGTGTACTTCAAGTTAAAACTTAAATAAAGTTTAAGTACAGCATATATTCCAAGTATACTCTATGTAGTAGTATACTAATATCAATGTACTATTAGTATTAAAAAAGTACCTGTGTGTGCTTTGCATGTATTATGTCAATAAATTGGCCCACTTTTTTATAAAGTATGCTTGGATATGCTTTATTTTGATCGTCCACTTTAGACATTCTATAACTATAAGTAACTTTACAACTACTTGTCAACTAACTCTCATTAGAGTATTAGTAACTCAAGTACATGTCAATTAGGTTTGGATTAGTAGAATAAGTTGACATGTAGTTGCAAAGTTACTTAAAGTCAGCATAATGTCTGTTTGGAGCATCGAAATAAGGAGTTAGCGGATATTAAGCAGGTATTAAAGGAGAACTCCGGTCAATTTTAACCTAATAATGTTTAATGTTGCCTACACCGTGTTATCCTCTTTTTAAAATTTGCACCCTGTTGACTGTAGTCGATTGTCGAGTTCACGCGCGTGATCATAGGTACTAAACCTATGCGCGTGAACTCGACAATCGACTACTGTGGGCTTCAACCGAAAACAGGAAGTAAATACAGGTATGTGCGCTGGCTGAATTAACATCACTTTTATTCATATCTTTCACATCTACTGCAGTCAGATTCACTCGTGTTTACTCTGAAGGAATCACTCACATTTTCTGGGCACTTGTAATGACACATCAAGGATGTTAAGAGGCTAAAAGCAGGTTTAAAACTTGCCCCATTGAAGTCAACAGGGTGTAAATTTTAAAAAGAGGATAACACGGTGTAGGCAACACCGATTTTTGTCGTTTTTCTCTGTATTGACAGCACTCCAAATGTACAAAAAAATGAGCTCAATGTTAAAATTGACTGGAGTCCTTTAAGCAGACAGTCTACTAATACTCTAATGACTGCTAGTTGACATGTAGTGAATGTTACATTAATTTGTGCTGCTTTAAAGCTGCTCTAAGCGATGTTGGATGACGTCACTTCTTGTTGACGTTCAAAGTATTGTAAAAAAAAACGGAGGCTAGCTTGACCCTCCCTCCTCCTCACCCCCCCCCCCGAAACAGTCATGAACCATTTAGAAAAACCAGACTGGATTTACCCTGTCCAGCAAAAACAGCTGAATGTCGGATCAGAAGCCCTTCTGCCGGTGGAGTTCTCGCCACCTTTTGAACGCTTTTCCGATGTAAATTTTCCTATTCTTTGTTATTTGTTCATCGGAACGTCGTCTCTTTAGGTCGTGTGTCGGCCATATCAAAATTCTCAAGAATATGCACTTTTAATGTTAGTCGTTGTCTGGGACATCTCTCCTCTAGCTAACTTCCCTCTTCATGCTTCTCTCTCCTCTCTCCTCCACCCCCCACACCCCCCTTCATGTGCACGCGCACATGACCTTGGTTTTTACCTAAAACCAACCCCGTTCAGGCGGTAACATTGCACATTAATTGGCTTAAACAACTCTTTTATAGCAGATTTAGTTCACAAACAACTGACAGTCGTGGCCTAAATATGATTTTCATTTACAATATAAATCCTCAATTGGGCATTAACCCAAGTAACCTACTTTTTGCGCCATCAGTCGCACACACACTCAAGCTCACAGGATCATTGCATCCTGAGTCAGACTTGAGAATTCAGTGAATTATGAACTGGAGACTCGCTCTGACCGGATCGTCTGAGTCAGTGAGCTGTCGACTCGAGATCAGACTGATTAAACATGTTCATTTAAAAGCATCAGCTTGTTCATGAATCAGACACCGCTAATGTGTCTCTGAGTGCGACCATTTCTTATTAAATGTTGCGAAAATAAAAATTACAATATTATGCTTTGAAATGTAGTGAAGTAAAAGTTTCCCAAAATAAAAATACTCTGATAAAGCACAGATACTTTAAAGGATCACTCCACCGTTTTTTCATATTAAACTATGTTATTCCCTTAACTAAGACGAGTTGATACATACCTCTCTCGTCTCAGTGCATGCACTCAATCGCTCTGGCGCACGGCGACACTTTGATAGCACTTAGCTTAGCCCAGTTCATTCATTGGGATCCAAACAGAGATGAAGTTAGAAGCGACCAAACACCTCCACGTTTTCCCTATTTAAATACAGTTACACGAGTAGTTACACTTAGGTACAGTAACAAAGTAAAAATATTTAGTTATTGCCCACCACTGAACAGTAGTTCATTTTGAGGACACAAGTTTGCTTCTATTGTATGTCTTTAGTGTTGCAGCTGTAATACAAGTGAACTGTACAGCTTGTGTTGGTCAGCACAAACCCTCTTTCAGACGTAACCAGGGTTTGAGATTAACACCCGTCAACCCAACAATCAACAGTGGCGGGTAACACCGTCAAATCACCAGCCAATCTGGTGTGTTACTTATTATGTTTATTCACTTTGCTGGGGAAGTTCGTGTTAGTCAAATCTGCGCAGATTCAGCGCAAATCCTCAACTCGTGAGTCCTCATGATATATTAAATACAGTGTATTGCGCAGAATCTGCTCATATCTGGCTTACTCGAACACACACGTCACTATGCAACAAATAACGGCGCGCTTGTTCATTTACATTGAAGCAATAGCGAAGATTAAAAGCATTTGGTGAACAGAAAAGACATTATCTTCCAACATCCTACATTTTTTTATGTTCTTTGTACTGTATTGATCTGTCCACTTAAAATAAATTTTGGGTGAAAAGGATGAAAGAGGAAGAGAGGAGATGCTGGATGACAGGATCTTGTTTGAATAAAAAATGAATGTATGAAATCCAAATTTCATAAAAAAAAAAAAAATCTGGTTCCAATCTGGTTAATTTATTCTTTTTTGTTTGGATATATATATATATCCGAACAAAAAATAAGAAATTAACCAGATTTATATATATATATATATATATATATATATATATATATACAGTCGTGCTCAGAATTAATCATACCCCTGGTAAATATGATCAAAAATGGCTGTAAAAAATAAATCTGCATCGTTTATCCTTTTGATCTTTCATTCAAAAAATTGGCAAAAATCGAACCTTTCATTGAAGTAAAAGAATTGAAAGTGGGGGGGAAATCACATTATGAAATAAATGTTTTTCTCCAAAACACGTTGGCCACAATTATTCATACCCCTAGAATTTTTTATGAATAAAATATCTCTGAAGTATATTCCCATTAATATTGTCATTTTTTAGCACACCAGGGTGACTAGGAACATGAAACTGTCCAGCTATGACTTCGTGTTTCACAGGAGTTTAAATATGAGGAAACACAAAGGCCAAATTCCCTGAATCATCCATCACAATGAGTAAAACCACAGAATACAGTTCTGATGCGCAGCAAAATATTGTTGAGCATCACAAACTAGAAAGTGACTGTAAGAAAATAGCTAAAGCATTGAAAATCCCCATTTTGACCCTCAGGGCAATAATTAAGAAGTTATAATCAACTAAAGATGTTACGAATCCTCCAGGAAGAGGACGTGTGTCTATATTGTCTTAATGGACGGTGAGGAGGAACGTTTGAGTGGCCAAAGACTCTCCAATAATCACAGATGGAGAATTGCAGAGATTAGTTGAGTCTTGGGGGTCAGAAAGCCTAAAAAAAATGATCAAACAAACCCTACATCCCCACATGTTGTTTGGGAGGGTTTCAAGAAAAATGCTCCTCGCTCCTCCAAAAACAAACTCCAGCATATTCAGTTGTCAGACACGACTGGATCTTCAAACGGCACAGGGTTCTGTGGTCAGATCAAACTAAAAAAGGAGCTTTTTGGCAGCAAACACGCTAGATGGGTTTGGTGCACACAAGGATAAAAAGTACCCCATGTGTACAATTTAATATATCACTGGATCTTTAATGTTGTGGGCATATTTTTCTGCTGGAGGTCCTGGACTTCTTATTCAGATACATGGCATCGTGGACTACAATTTGTGATATTTACTTGTATACAAATACCAACAGATAAAAAATCAAAACCTGACGGCCTCTGCTAGAAATCTTATAATATGCCGTGGTTGGATCTTCCATCAGGACAACGATCCAAAACAAACATCAAAATCAACACAAAAATGTGTTAGGGAGCACAAAATGAAGCTTCTGCCATGTCCCAGTCCCCTGACCTGATGAGTGGGCTGAACTGAAGAGGAGAAGCACCAACATGGATCTGGGAGTCTGAAGGATCTGGAGAGATTCCCTATGGAGGAATGGTCTCTGATCTCTTATCAGGTGTTCTCCAAACTCATCAGGCATTATAGAAGAAGACTAATTGTGGCCAACGTGTTTTGGAGAAAAACATTTATTTCATAATGTGATTTCCCCCCCACTTTCAATTCTTTTACTTAAATGAAAGGTTAAGATTTTGGCAATTTTTTGAATGAAAGATCAAAAGGGTAAACGATGCAGATTTATTTTTTACAGCCATTTTTGATCATATTTACCAGGGGTGTGATTAATTCTGAGCACGACTGTATATATATATACAGTATATGTATTAGTTATATAGTTATCTGTGCTGTGAGTACACGCTAAAAGACCTGTGTGTTTCAGATGCTGGTTCGGGAAGGAGCCTGGGAAGTACGTAGACTACATTTATCAGGGGCCCGTGATTCTAGTTCTTCTAGTAAGTATTGTTGCTTTTCTCAGATTTGTAGTTGTCAGAATTTAAAGCCAAGTGGACAAAACTCTTAAAGCATTACAAAGGACAAAATGTAAACCTAATACCCATTTGTGATTTCTAAGAGAGCTGTCCAATAATTATTAACATCAGCAAATAGTAGGCCAGGCCTGGCCAGAATATCAGCTTGTTATATAATAGCAATGTCTGCTAATTTCAGATAAAGTGCTTGAGCTTCGAGAGAATTATTGAACTGAACTGAATCTTTTTTCCCTCCCTCTTCTTCATGTGAAAGCATTATAAGAACAGTATTTAATTTAAGCCATTGTGCTGTAGTGCATAAGAGCTCTGCATGTTCTGTGCAGAAAGATCAAGCTGTTCCAGAAATATACAAATATGCATATTCCTAAATCCCAGGAGCAAAGAGATTTAGTGTTCACCACACTCACTTAGTCCAGTCATTTTATGAAAAAACCTTGAACAAATTGCAACAGAAGCAAACTCAACTGATTTTGTATCCTCAATATGTCCTGAGTAAGGAAAAAAAGCCCTGAAGAATCCCATTAGGGGAAAGTTTCGAGAAAGACCCAAATATAGCCTATTCATACGCCTATTCATTCTTCTTCTCACGTGAATAGGGTAAAAATTTTAACCTTTAGATATCACCATGAAAATTATGTTGAGTTGATTACTTACATCAAGACATTACATCAAAAAATGTATTACACGTTTTTTTAAATTGTTTGTTAACATGGACAAACTGTGCATAATCTATGTACTAATTTGCATAAATACCACAACAGATCTAAACATTGGGTCTAGCCAGGAGAAAATGTCTTGTTGAATCTTGCTGACACATAACAGTAAAATACTTGATGTTAAGGTCTCAATGGAACCCATTTAGGCTCCCCATGAGCATTAATACATAGAGGCAGGAAGAAGTACTTTAGAAACCAGCCTTTATTAATTATTATTGCAGAGATGGGGTTTGGGGCTGGGTCCGTGTGACTGTTTCTGGGGGTTCACTTTTTATTTTACCTACCTTTTGTCTTCTGCATTCTCCTTACCATTGTCTCCTGTTCTTCCCTCAGACTCCTCCCCCAGAAATAGTCCAATTTAGGAAAATGTTTACCCTATTCACGTAAGAAAAAGAATGAATAGGCTATATTTGGGTCTTTTTCAAAACTTTCCCCTAATGGGATTCTTCGGGGCTTTTTTGTCCTTACTCAGGACACATTGAGGATACAAAATCAGTTGAGTTTGCTTCTGTTGCAATTTGTTCAAGGTTGACCCCCATTTTGACTGGACTAACTGTCACGAGTGCCATTAATTGTGATTTCTGGGACCTTTGAGTTTATTCAGACATGTCAAACTCTCACTGACCGACTTCCCTCTTCCTCCTCCCCAACACAGATCAATTTTGTGTTCCTCTTCAACATTGTGCGCATTTTAATGACAAAGCTGAGGGCCTCGACCACATCTGAAACTATACAATACAGGTACAGTACTTTAACTACTGCTCACTATTACAGTAATATTCCAGAGCGAGAGTTTGATGAATGATGCTCACCTGTTTCATGATCATGTTCAGTAAAGGAAAGGATATGTAATAGGAGTGTAACGACAACTTTATGTCACGATTTGATACATGTCACGATACTGAACTCACGATACGATATTATTGCGATACTCCAAAACATGGTAAAAGGTTAACAAAAATAAGATCTGGCCAGTGTTCAGAGGAGCTGACTCTCATTACTATTCAACTAATTACTGTTCTTTTACAGTACACTTATAGTTTGAAGTGTTTCAATACAATTGCACCAACAATGAAATATAAGGAATATTTATATCAGAATATGAGAAATGAAAACAAGCAAATTGAAAATGTGATTATAGGATAATAGAGACACCAGAATAACAACATTCATGATTCTGAAGCTGTAAATACTGAATTATTGTAGATGAATATGCTTGATCTCTGACACTGGCTAGATATATTTAAAATAATATAGGCCATTTTTTACTGGTAACAAGACATGTGGCATTATCAGGACCCACACATATCCCCCATTGCATTATTATACATTATATTCAACATTATATATAGTAGTTTAATGTAGTACTGACACTAAAACTCTGAAAACTTGATTTTTTTCCCCCTCAAACAGTAATTTTTATTTTGGGTGAACTATACACAATACATATTGTTGCATTTTTGTATTGTGATATATTGTTACACCCTTATTCTGTCATTATTTACTTACCCTTGTGTAGTTTCGAAACCATATGCTGTTCATTTATTTATTTATCAGGAAACAGAATTATCTTTACACCGCTCTTTTACATAAAACAGCAGTTTACAATTACATTTAAACACTCAGTCTCCTCCTCACACAAACTGCATGACTTCAGTAGACTTTAGGATACTTGTATGTGGTTTTTTTTTTTTAGATTGACACAATATCTGTAATGCTCAGATCCACAAAAGACGAAGAGGATTATAAAATAACATACAACTTATTACGAACTCAGAATAACAAGCATGCGAGAATGTGTGCTATACACAAACAACAACCGACAATGAACCGCACAAAGGGAGGAGCTTAAATACACAGTGATGATGAACTAAAAGACGAACAGACGTGATGATGAGTGTTAGTGACTGATGAGTGATGGGAAAACAAAGACAAAGAAACACACGTGATGAATGAAAACAAACTAGAATTCAATGACCTGAACTAAATAGAACATATCATATCCAGTCAGTCATTATGAAATGACATATACACTATTGTCAACTACAGTTGATTGTAGAAAAAAATAATAGCATACATTTTTGGACTTTTGGAACAAACATTGGGTGAATAAATAATGACATTTACATTTTGAGCTGAATTATTCCTTCAACAATTATTCAGAAACAGATAAATTAATTTTGTGAGTGTGAGTTTCATTTAAATAAGTAAATTCTACTGAAGTAAAGTAAATCTGCTTGACAAAACACTGTCCCCCCCCCCCTTATGATTATGCCATCATATTAGTCAAAAAGGTGAATATATACAGTATATATATTCCAGTGCTGAGATTAATAACAATTGAAATGTTTGAAAGACTAAAAAAGAGTGAAATAAATTCTTTTCAGTTGCAATCTTTTACATCATCTCTACTGTGCCATGATAATAATTGTCATTTATTCAAACGGTTAGCTGGATTTTCTGCATGAGAAATGACACATAAATATGTTTACTTATAGAATGTGCAATTTCAGCCCAATGCATTTTATTTTATTGCATGAAAAACAATCACATTTTCAATTTGCTTGTTTTCATTTCTCATATTCTGATATAAATATTCCTTATATTTCATTGTTGGTGCAATTGTATTGAAACACTTCAAACTATAAGTGTACTGTAAAAGAACAGTAATTAGTTGAATAGTAATGAGAGTCTGTGTAGAAACTGGCATGTGTGTGTGTGTGATCTAGACACTTCTGTACACACTCAGCCCGTCAGCTCCTCTGAACACTGGCCAGATCTTTAATCTGGTACCAGTCTTTGGCATGTCATTGGAGGTTACTCCCATTTTAAGTTTTTATATATTTATATATATAAGCCTACCTTTTTTTCCCCCTTTTTTTGAAAGTGAAAATCCACTGACAAGCATGAGTTGCTAAAGTGTGAGTGTATCTCAGGGCAACACTTACTTCAGTCAGAGCAGAAATGAGTTATTTCATCAGGTTATCTGAGGATGCATTTGCAAACTTTGCTGTGGCGTTTCACTTGATTTCCTAAGTATTAATGCAGTGAGTCTGAGTCTTGAGGACAAGCTTATGGAGAATTAATCTTCTTCTTTTCTACAAAATTTCATTGTTGCATGGATTTTTTAAAAGACATCTGAACCAATACTTTTAACTTTAATGTATAGTTTCTGGAGATTTTTTCTGGAGATCACAATGATGCATGATCACACATATTGTGTGTGTGTGTGTGTGTGTGTGTGTGTGTGTGTGTGTGTGTGTGTGTGTGTGTGTGTGTGTGTGTGTGTGTGTGTGTGTGTGTGTGTGTGTGTGTGTGTGTGTAGGTGTGTGTGTGTGTGTGTGTGTGTGTGAGAGAGAGAGAGAGAGTTTATAACATAAATATCAGTCATTGTCACTCTATATTTGCCAATTTTATGTCTTATAAAGATGATATTTAAATGCTTAGATTTATGATCAAAGCTCTGTAGTTTTTAATGTGGGAGAAAAAACATAATGCAATGCAACACAATGATTGAGAGATGTATAAACAAATGTTGAGCCTGACAGTCATGCAACAAAACTGATTTCATACAGAACTGGGTGCATAAGATTATTGAACCCAGTCTCTATCCACTGTAGTTACAGTAAAAAACAACAACAACAACCTTCTAAACATAGGCAGAATTTCATATTTGTGTGCTGGGGGTCACAACAGAAGATGTACTGTAAGTGAAACATGATGTAGCCTGTATCACAAAAGGTGCATTTACACAGGTGTCCAAACTGTATCATAGGACTCTAGGACAGATGCCCATACTGGCATGATAGAGATAGCAGAAGTTTTCTGCTTTTCCCCAGCTCACAATAGCTGAATATCTCTGCAATATTTTGTAGCGATCCGGCTAAATAATGCACATTTTTGTGCATGTGCTTAATAGCACTCTGAAAATCATAGTTTCAGCTCTTTTTTGGCATACATTGTCATCACAGGTGTATTTTTTTGTCATGTTTGATAAGAGGCCAAACTATATGTTATTTGTAAGCGATTCAAGGGTAACAAGGGTAAATGGATGGTTGAACATGCCGTCTCTATCACACAGTTATTATAGCAGAAATAAACAAAATTCAGCTGCTGGTCTGCAGTTCATCATCTAGATTTCATATATCAGCTATTTTACATTTTAACCCTCTGGGCCCTGGAGGTGTTCTGACATGCTCTGACATTTGTGCTTATTTCTGTTACTTGTGACATTTTCATGGCTAAAGTTTGATTACACTGTATTTAGCACAAACTCTGCTACAATAATATATCAGCAGCAAGTATATAAAAGTTTGTAGTTTTGAGAAAATTACATTTATGCATGGTTTGTGAAAAAACTATACAAAAATAGTCACTGAAATAAGGCCATATAACCTATACTGATTATTTGGTCACAAGACTTCTAGACCTTAGCCTAGAATTTTTGCTTCAAAACTATGTGAAAATCATCCTGACCTAACCCTGCCCACAAATTTGTAAGACATGTTTTGTGTAAGAAAGCTCTATGGAGGCGTGAATCATCATGAATATTGATGCGTTTTACATCTGAGAAAGACAGAGACCCTCCCATAAAGGCCCTATCATTCTGAGGAACCTTGCAAAGAATGAGGAGATTTTAAAAAGAATGGCTTTTTGATTGTTTGGATTTATTTACAACGCAAAATATTCCAAAGATACACAACAAAGGACAAAAAGGCACTTTATTGAGCACTCTGATCTAAACAGAGACTCGAACAGTCAGTCACATTACTAAAACCATTTCACATACCTTTAGTTTCCAAGGAGTTTGCTTTTTCATTTTACTATGTCCGTGTATGGAGTCTCGTGTGAATGTTTAAGTCAGCAGGACTCATCAGAGGCATCTGGGGCCGTATTCACAAAGCATTTTATCTCACCACTAGGAGTACTCCTAAATCGCACTAAAAGATTTTAGCTAGGAGTTTTCTCTTAAAAGTTATTCACAACGCCTTTCAGACCTACTCTTAGTAAAGAAAAATGACAACTCCTAAACTAAGAGTGAGTCTTCGTTGCTATGGATGACGTCATTACTCATGCACGAGCTTGACTGAAGTGACCACCTTGATTGGCTGATGATTGTAACGCGGGAATGATTCCACACTCCTCCCCTATGATGAGTGACAGGTGACAGGTCTGAGAATGCGTGCGCTACACAAGTAGTGCGAAGGACGGAAGATGATGAATAACTGAATAAATAGCCTAAATGAATAAAGAGTAAGGCAAAACAAATAGCCTATAGCCTAATGAAACATATGGATTGATGCAATATCTTTGCAACATTATTGAATTAATCTGTCACATATGCCTCTGCCTTACGTTTGCAAAGAGAAGAAAATTTTAATTTGATTCACAATGAAATGTTACAATTAACATGCAATGAGTAGCCTAGTTTTGGTTGTTGTTGGTGGCGTTATTACACCCCTAGTTATGCCTACAATGCAGAATTGTTCCCTCGCGATTGGAAGCTTCTGTAGCCGCCGCATACGCGTTTCAAAACATCGCAACGTGAAATGCCACAAAAAGCGGTTTGTGAATAGGTCTTAGTGAGTTAGGAGTCCTCTCGACTTCTTTTAAGCTGTCCCAGGCTTAGGTGCTACTTTTAGGGCTAAAATGCTTCGTGAATTACTCTTAGTGAAAAAAATTAGGAGTCCTAAAGTTAGGAGTGACACAGCCATTATTTTTAGGAGTTGCTCCTAAATTCGCCAGTTAGGAGCTACTTTTAGCCTTAAAATTCTTTGTGAATACGGCCTCTGGTCCTTGTAAAAAAAACAACTGTGAACATGCTGATATCAGGAGCAGGGCTGCACGATGTGGGGAAGAAAATCTAATTCAGGCTTTTTTCCCCAAAAAATAGTTTTCTGTAAAGAAAAAATATTGTTATTAACTATAAATCATTAAAAAGAAGCACTTCAGGGGCCGTATTCACAAAGAATTTTAAGGCTAAAAGTAGCTCCTAACTGGCGAATTTAGGAGCAACTCCTAAAAATAATGGGCGTGTCTCTCCTAACTTTAGGACTCCTAATTTTTTTCACTAAGAGTAATTCACGAAGCATTTTAGCCCTAAAAGTAGCACCTAAGCCTGGGACAGCTTAAAAGAAGTCGAGAGGACTCCTAACTCACTAAGACCTATTCACAAACCGCTTTTTGTGGCATTTCACGTTGCGATGTTTTGAAATGCGTATGCGGCGCCTACAGGAGCTTCCAATCGCGAGGGAACAATTTTGCATTGTAGGCATAACTAGGTATGCAATAACGCCACCAACAACAACCAAAACTAGGCTACTCATTGCATGTAAATTAATTGTAACGTATCATTGTGAATCAAATTAAAATGTTCTTCTCTTTGCAAACGTAGGCAGAGGCATATAGTGACAGATTAATTCAATAATGTTGCAAAGATATTGCATCAATCCATATGTTTCATTAGGCTATAGGCTATTTGTTTTGCCTTACTCTTTATTCATTTAGGCTATTTATTCAGTTATTCATCATCTTCCGTCCTTCGCACTACTTGTGTAGCGCACGCATTCTCAGACCTGTCACCTGTCACTCATCATAGGGGAGGAGTTTGGAATCATTCCCGCGTTACAATCATCAGCCAATCAAGGTGGTCACTTCAGTCAAGCTCGTGCATGAGTAATGATGTCATCCATAGCAACGAAGACTCACTCTTAGTTTAGGAGTTGTCATTTTTCTTTACTAAGAGTAGGTCTGAAAGGCGTTATGAATAACTTTTAAGAGAAAACTCCTAGCTAAAATCTTTTAGTGTGATTTAGGAGTACTCCTAGTGGTGAGATAAAATGCTTTGTGAATACGGCCCCAGTACACTACACTAGATAAAAAAATATGGATTATCATATGTTATACTTCAAATGTTTTCAGACATTATGAAATGAGATTGGAGTAAAAACATATCCTAATGTTTGGTGCATTATACTTTTCAAACGCACAGCGCGTTCAGAGAACATTTACTGGAGCGATCGAGTCGCTCCAAACTATGAAACATTATTGTTACCATATTATAATAAACATCTATGTTTGAGCAGATATCCACGAACACAGTATTTCATAGTAAACACCGGCCTATAGCCTACATTATAATATTCATCATGTTAGTGTAAACACTCATACTAACCTACTTTTATATCATGCTATGTTTTATATTAAAGAGCATAAAAACATTCTCGTGTCGTATATGTATATTTATTTAGCATTTAAAGGTTGCCTACCTGTCTATAATTCATATTTCAACATGTTTCCATGGATTTCATACATTTTAGTCTAGCATCAGTTCAACTAAAATGTGAAGTTTATGTAACAATAACACTAACTAATATAATTCAGAATACATTTCTTACCTATATTTCTATCTTTAAATCTTGTTCTTCTTCTTCTGAGGTAAATCCAATTTCAAAAGCAGAGGAATGATGAAGTTTGATTCTTGTTTTGAGGTAATGAGGGTGTTTACAGGTTCGCGTTCCTTCACGTGGACCATTTGCATGTGAATCTCTTTTGCGCGTGTAGGTGTGGTCACATTAGAGCTAATGAGCTCTCGCTTGAGAAACTGGACATCTTGTTGGTTTCATACAAATTACTTAAACAGAGAATATTTGTTTTCGTTTTGAATAATTAGATCATTTAAAAGTACACACTTAAATGTTTATAAAGATATATTGCTCATGCCTGGGTGAATAGTATTCGCTGAGTTTTGTTTCAGTTTATAGACGCGCTCCAGAAAAAAAGTTCACAGAGATGGAGAGGCAGAAAGCACACCCTGTTTTTTTTCTTTATTTTACAAAAGCACGTTTTGATTTGATTGTAAGTGGACACATACAAAAGTAGACACATTACAGGTTCTTTTTTCATATTTCTTTTTTCTGTATGACCATAAATGACTGAGTAATTTAAGTCTATTGTGCTACTATATGAAGAAAATCCAGCCGGGTTAAATGAGGTTTACAACCATGTTAAATTAGGGATATCTGAATGCAGTATAGTTATTGTAAACTCTGATTCGTGTGAATTTGTTATCATCGACATAACTAATATTGTCTCACGATATCTCAGTGCTTTAAGAAGTAATGAGCTGATGTTAGGGAAGTTTTCCGAATGTCAAATCAGTTCCTGTGCCATAAATCTAATGAGAACTTGTTGCTCCCTCTCCTTCCCTGTTCCTTTTCCCTGTCTTTTTGTGGCCGCAGGAAAGCTGTGAAAGCAACTCTAGTGCTTCTGCCTTTACTCGGGATCACATACATGCTGTTCTTTGTGAACCCAGGGGAGGATGACATATCTCAAATTGTATTTATCTATTTCAACTCGTTTCTTCAGTCCTTTCAGGTGAGTGTCACATCATCATGTCTGTATAGAGTCATCAACCCTAACCCCAACCCCAACCCCAACCCATTCCTTGAACTGTGGGTATATTTACAGGTGGAAAGGACACTGAAATAGATCATGTAATATTTGCTTCAAAGCCATACACCTTATAGTTGACTGATACTGAAGAAAACACTTTCTTAAAACTCTTCATACGGTCTGCATTACCAACATGAATCTAGGCCAGACAGTTAATTGCATCCCTAAAGGAATAGAGTAGTAAAGAGACGTTTAAAAATTGTTTACTTCAGAAATCAGAGCATTAGCACTATAAATAGCATCACTGCTCCCCTGTTTTGTAGGAAAATAGAAATCAATGGTAACACAAAGGTTAGAGGTAAAGGAGAGAGAGTAAGATTTTCAAAAAACTAATCACACCACCAGTCATTCTTTCAAAACCTGGTATCATGCTTTCATTTTTAGTTGTACTGTACATCTTTTCTTCCCACATAATAATTGTTTCAAAACACAAGATTAATATACTGTATGGGAACATTTGGTTTAATCGCAAAAATACAACAGCATAATCTTCTTTCAATACTGTGGTTGCATTATGAAAGAAAATATATTTACTGTAAACACTTGAGATAATCTCAAATACAAAATGCACAGTCTGTCTTCAAACTTGGCCATGAATTTTCATCAACATCACACTTGTTGTTAATGCACGTGGGAAAAACCTTCTGGCGTGTTTTTTGTCTTGCGAGCCTCATCCATGGCTTGAAGGAGGGTGACGTGTTCACAGGGATGCTGATCGTTCACCTTATACCTGCATGTAGAGATGGATTCTGCAATGGGATTGAGGAAAGGGGAAGATAGCGGGTCATTAACTCACACACATTGAAATGGATGGTTGCCCGTTGACCAATTAGGTTTTATGCCGGATTGAAACATGCCCTGTCAACAAAAATAAACTTTAAGTAAACACACAGTGGATCCAGCTCCATCATCTTATAAAATTGGTTTGCTCTTTTATAAAGAATAATTGACTGTTGGTCTGTACAGGATTGTAAGTAACGTGTATTACACACTGAATGTAAAAACTGAGCATAGATTGAATATAAATTGTGGACAGGTACATTTTATTCACTATTCTGTACAGTAATGCCGTTTACGATACGGTACTGTAAAAGTATAGTGAATTGTAACTGTAGCAGACTTTCTTAATGAAATGTTCTGATGATGGAGCTTGACCTTTGTATGTGTAAGGGTCAGACAGGTCAATTTAGCTCAAAGGGAATTATTAATTAATTTACAGGGAATTCAAAAGAATCACTTATTACGGCCGAGCAAATGACTTGTCCAGTGTTCAACGGGACGTGACTTTCAGCTCTGCAGTGGATATAAATATCCAAACTAGTGAAACACTATGTTTTAGCAAGGTAACTTAGATCAGCAGTTTAAGACATTAAATTCGTAAGCACATAACACAAGTAACACTTCTCTTTAAAATACAAACAAGACTTTATTGATTATTCTAACACATAAAACTAATATCTAACACAAACACACGCACACACATTCATACGAGTTGCAGAAAGAACAAGTGAGGAAAGAATGAGTTTCAAGAGTGAGATGATGAAATCCCAAGTTTCTATGCACTTATAAGACATGACCTGAACGAACTAGTCTAATTAATTTAACCCTTCTATCGTTTCTTAGGCAGGTTATTCAATTTATATGCTTTGAATGCTTGTCTTTGCATTCCTTTGGGGATTCCTATTTGTCGGCGTCAAAAGGGGGTTTCCCGGGTTCATTGTCTGGCGTCTCCTCGTGCCTGGATAGATGTCTGGGGCGGGCAATCACGTGGTGTGCTGGCGGATGGATGGAAAGTCTTTGAAGCTAGAAGCTGGCTTTGCAGTCGAATCGTGGACCGAAACTTTGCCGCAAAGCTTAACTTAGAACCGAGACTCACAACAGAAAAGAAAATAAACTAAGTAAGAGAAAGAGAATTTGAGATGAGAGTAGTAAGATGGCTTGAATGAAGCTGTTTAACCCATGTTCTTCTGATCTTGATGTGGGTTCTTTCGTCTGCTCGTCTTTGGTTACATGGCTCCATGATCGTCTATAGTAAAACTCTCCACAGCTTTGTTTGGGTCCTAAGATTTTAAACTCAAATGTTTGTCCGGCCTCCTGGATGAGTTCTGACCAATTAGGCACTGTCTTTATTTGAGAGGTGGCATTTTCTTCACTTCTCATCGTAAATCATGCGTTATCTGTGATCTCTTTACACAGATTTCAATCAAGCAATCTTCATAATTGTGAACATACAATCGCACTGACAGGAAACAAAACACACTTTCATTCAAACATCTAATAGTTGTAACAATTACATGACTTATATGTGATCTAAGCATAATAGACACATATAGAGGTTGTAGGCACAATATAGAATTATGTAGTTGAAAGATGTTCGATTATGAGTCCGCCAAAAATTGTTTTGGGATGATTTTATGTATTGTTATATGTAATGTCTCTGTGGTTTTAAGAGATTTCAACCCTGTGGTTGTTTAGATGTCTTTAAAAAGAAGGAGGTCTGTTTTAAATCCTTTGTCTTGGGATCAAGCAACCTCTGCCGGTATCTTGGTGGGTCCTAAGCTGTGCCATCTCTGAACCAATCAGTCTCTTCCAAACTATCTAACATTGACAACGTTCTTCCTTTAGTTGGACTCATCTCTTTGAAGCTTGCATGGCCATAAAGTTCTTAGCTGGGGTTTTTTTGTTGGTTAGCACAGACTGGCTGGAGCCCACTCCATTTATGGCCCTAGATTAGACTGTTGATTTGGGGTCTGGAGTGTTGAGTTCTGTGTGGAATTATGTTTGAACAAATCATCTGGAAGATTAATTTGTGTTTGGTTCGCCCTCAAATCCTACATATGTTAGGTTGAAGAACTAATCTGACAGCCTCTGCCATGGTAAGGCTCGGTTAACCACATGGCCAATGATGATGGCCTGAAATGAATTTGAAATGACAGTCCACGGCCTTCTGCCCACATTCCTCTGCTGAACACCTCTTTGTGAAAGCCCACAGCCATCTCTGTAACACGGCCCATGTCTACCTTTCTGATCCCTTTGTTTGTCTATCCTGCTTCCTGCTTGCACATTCTCACACACACAGTATCTATTTTCACCAAGTGACAGGATTTTGTAACTGGGATTTATTATAATTGGTCTTTTATGATCGAAAGCACTTCCAACTATTATTTTAGTTTATACCTTACTTACACACAATAGTAGTTGAAATCAGACTAGTTGAAAATCTGTAGATATACCAACAAAAAATTAACTGATTAAGCATTAAGATCAGTTTGATTAAATGATAGACAAATGTATTAAAGGGAATGAAAAAAAGATCACTCTAAAAAATGCTGGGTTATTTCAGGGCCTTTACTGTGAATGAAACGCTTATAATATAGACAAAACATTTATTATGTGTAGCGAAAAGGACATTTTATGATGTTGTGTAACTAACAACTCAGATACTTGCACTGAGGTGCTGACGGAGTCTGTTACAATGGGTCTGGTTCAGAGGTCTTTAACCTGCTCCTGGAAACCCACTTTAGTTTCCTTTACTTTCTACCTGCTTCAGCAGTGATTTTGACCTTGATTAGCTGGTTTAGGGTTGAAGACTTCAGCTCTAGGAGCAATCTGTCACTGAGGGATGAACACAACAGATGGCTGCATTAAACAAAAACAGGCAGTTATGACAACAAACTTTTACATACTTGTGAAAATTCACAATCCTCTATTAATCCTCTACTAATATACATTTTATAGCTTACATTTTTAAAGACAAGCAAACAGTCAGTAATAAAATAAGAACAAACAATCAGATTAAAAGCAAAAGCACAAATAAATACACTACAGGCAGGTCTAATAGTTTTCAGGTACCGAAATTTATTAAAGTGAACTAATCAAATAAATAACACTGCATAGTCTTCATATCCTTTTTAAAGTTCAAGAGCAATGAGTGATTTTTTTTCTTTGTCCTGTGTTGTTTGATTAAAGGTCCCGTTCTTCGTGATCCCATGTTTCAAACTTTAGTTAGTGTGTAATGTTGTTGTTAGAGTATAAATAATATCTGTAAAATTATAAAGCTCAAAATTCAACGCCAAGCGAGATATTTTATTTAACAGAAGTTGACTACATCGAACGGCCCGTTTGGACTACATCCCTCTACTTCCTTCTTTAATGACGTCACTAGAACCGTTTTTTGACTAACCTCCGCCCACAGGAATGCTCCCTCAACTCTACCGAAATTCGTTTATGTACTTGCACACTTCTTATAACTTAGCCTACTGCGTTTACTCAGCTCTTACGGTGATTTTCTGAAGTAAAACTGACGCTTCATCTTTTGTGTGATGTACAATAAACTTTATTAAACTCATCAGTATATGTTTGATCATCATTCAGACAGCAGACTTGTAGGCTATTAATAAATAATGGATACATACAAGCAGATGACAAATACGTTATAATAACCGTAATTAAACTACTAAACTATACCTGTTTCATCTCTATACAGCACTCTGACTCTGTAGGCATTATTGTCCGACTCGAAATGAACGCCGTTACTGAGAGTTTCTGATATTATCATCATTCCATGAGATGAAATTGTCCTGAGAGACTGAGCGCGAGCTCATGAAGCTCCGCCCCCTGTGTGAAATATTATTTTACAGCAGCAGCTCATTTGCATTTAAAGGGCACACACTAAAGCAGCTCGTTTTTCTGAGCCCCAAAAAATGACAATTTAAACATGCTGTAAAAAAATGATCTGTTGGGTATTTTGAGCTGAAACTTCACATACACACTCTGGGGACATCAGAGACTTATTTTACATCTTGTGAAAAGGGGCATAATACGGGACCTTTAACATTAAAAAACGGACAGTATCAGGATTATTAGGATGATGTCACTTTAAGACCGAATGCAGGCACAGATCATGTGTTTTGTGTTTTTGTGTTCACCGACTATGTTTACTATAGTATACTTGTCGAGACGGCCAGTTTTTGACATAATTTTGAATGAATTCTTCCTCTCAAGCGCAGGAAGACATGAAAGAAAGCGCTGTCTGAGAGACCAAGGTTTCAGCGCTTGAGTAAAGAATTCCCTTTCGCGTGTTCCAGCGCTTTAATATTTACATTGGAAAGGCTGAAACTTTTGTGATGATGAAGCACTGACACGTCAACTGTACAGAGCATCATTCACGTTTGTTCACGTTCATGTTCACAAAATTGCATTGTTAGAATTAAAAAAATTGTTACTGGCCAACTGGCGACTGACACAGTTTTACACTCCCCAACACCGACCTTTGCCCGCATTTGCCGCTTGGCAAGTGTTAATTTTAGGCCCTGCACATGGGCATGAACAGGACACCATCACCTATACCAGGTAGGAGTTTATGGCATTGCGTTGAAATATCCTGCTAAACTTCATTATTTCTGAACTTCCTTAAGGGCACCAGCGGATATTTAGAAGCTAATCACTGGCAGAAATCAGCGTAGAGCTAAATGGGGAGCAATTGAGGAGAAGAGGCAATTGCCTTCAATTAGCCTGTTCAATGCCCATTCATTACGGAATAAAATGGTCAAATTATGGAATAATGGACTGCCGGACTGTAAGGGAGGCTGTAGTGACCGTGATGTGGAACTGCTGTGCATTAGCTTGCAACCCTTCTATTTGCCACTACCAGTTTGGCAGTGTTGTCATCTGCATTGTCTATGTGCCACCGGATGGAAACGTAGTAATAGTTGTGATACAGGTGTCTGAGTGTGTGCAACGCACCCCAAACGCTCCTCTGTTTGTTTTAGGTTTTATAAATCACTGTCATCTCTGAAGATTTCTTCCTGGGTTTCAACATTATGTGAAATGTAATACAAGGAACATAGAATATTTTGGAGAATTGCTATGGGAATGCATCCAATGCATACACTGCGAAAGTTAAACCACTATTAGCAAGCACTGACCACAATGCAGGGCAGCATATTTCTGTATACTGCACATCGCTGAAGTCAAGTAAGCCTGAAAACAAGGTGGTGAGACTTTGGTCTCCAGAGAATGTGGAGATACTGAAAGGCTGTTTTCTCTGTTCTGACTGGAAGGCGCTGTACGATCCCAATATTGACAAGCATAATGAAATCAGGTCTATGTACAGTATGTCAAGTTCTGTGTGGATTCTGTGATACCATTTAAACAAGTTAAATGTTTTCCAAACAACAAGCCTAATATCACCAAGGACTGTATTAAACTGAAACACTTGGCTTTTAATCAAAAAGACCCTGCACTCAGAAAACTGGCTCAGAAAAAGCGCAATCACAAAAGAAGAGAAACTCAAGCATTATAGAGATCTAGTTGATAGTGATTTGAGTAATAATTCAAATAAGTTGTGGTCTAAGGTAAAGTGTATAACCAATATGTAGTATGCATACTGTATAAGTAAAAAAGTATAAGTATTTTACGGTAGGTTGGATGTTAACTCTTACGACTGTAGTGATGTATAGGGCTATTATGACTGCTTTTGTACTTGAGCCACAAATTAGACTGGCTGATAATGTTAAGGTTTTCAAAGGTCTCAAAATCAAAAACGCAACTGGGTCGGAGGGTCTTTCCCTGAAAACCTTTGCAGAGGAATTAGCCTGTGCATGAGTGGACATTTTCCAGAGGTCCCTTGATTCACATATTATCCCAGATAATTGGAAAAAGTCCATTATCATACCAGTTTCTAAAAAACACAGCCCTGAAGAGTTTAATGACTATGTCACAGTTGCCTCAACCTGCATTGTAATGAAGTGTTTGGAGAGGATTTTGGTGTGGAAGCTTCAGGACTATCTTGATCCCTTTCAGTTTGCCCATTAAAAAACAGGGGCACTGATGATGCTATCCTGCCAGGCTGTTTTTTCTTGATATGAGCTCTGCTTTGAAAACCATGCAACCACACAATTTCTAAATGTGGCAAAAACCAACACTAAAATCAATCAGTGAATGCTCATGTTAAACACATTGGCTAGCATTCATATACTGTAGCTCTTACGCACATCTATAAGACTTTTTACTCTTCAGACCAAATGGTCAGTGAGAGCAGAACGAAGCTGTCTCTATTTTAAAAAACATTACACAAGAACAGTAAAGAGCAGCAAGCATTCATCTAGTGCATGTTCATATCGTGAAACAACCGAGAAACAGTGCGGATGGACAAAAAACACACTTTAGGTGTAAATGGCCTGAATTGACCTCTCAAGAAGAAGACTTTTATTTCAATACGTGAATATATATTTCATCCAGCGCTGTTTGTTCTTAAGTATCTTCATACTCTCTGTTTTTAAAGACTGAGAAAGCTTTTCAGAAGATTCAAGGAGAAAGCAGTCCAAACGAATGCGAATCAATTCAGGCTCTTTTGCAAACCCATTTGGCCGATTAACTGAAAAGAGAGAGACGACACAAAAGAATGATTCATTCACAAATGTTTTGCATCGCAGGATCGACAGAAGTGCGGAACACACATAATAACTGCTGAAATATTCTCAGGGAAAACATTTCTCCGGTCAATCAGAGATCTTACGTTGCACACGGTGAATACATCCATATGCAGACGCCACTGATGGCATTGGCCCGGAGAAGAATGCTGTTAGATTGGAAACCACAAGTTTCTCTCTGGCTCAGCGTGATCCATTCAACACTTTCATTCAGTAAGGAACCCAATTATTATTTTTTTTGTTTTGAAAAGTGCACAACCTCCTCCCCAAACTAAAAATATTAGTGGAATCAGAAGAAATGGGTATTGCAATCAGACAGAATGAGTGAACAATAGTGTTGATTATTTTCTCACTGTCTGTACTTTCAGCATTTGTTCTGGATGTATAATTTATTTATTTTATTTTACATGATAACATTTATTGGGTGGGGAAATGAAAATGAAAAGAGGAATATTGTTTATCAACACATTTTGCATCAACAAATGGATAATGCTGACACTCCTCATGCACTGGCTTACCTCTTCAAGCAGTGGTAGCGTTCTGCACTAGTAATGTCGCCTGATTATATGGCGTGTTACACATGTAACCTCGTTTGAACGTTTGAAGGGGATTGCTGGCTGGAGAAATGGTGTTCCCTGCCGCATTATATGGGTCGCATTCCTGCCGAATACCGTGAGCTAGAACATCATTGACCAATTGTATGCAAGTTAGTGTGTCTCTATAAGACTTCAGGATTGGTTGGGAAAAAAAGAATTTCCCTATACAACACAACGCTGCAGGGGTGATATATATTTTTTTAGGTCAACCCACACTGGTTCCCTCGGCAAAAAACCCAACAGGATTTATCCACTGGCTTTAGAATAATGCAGAAAATAAGCTCCATGACCAACAAAAGATTGTGATGCATGCATGAATATCACAATCTTTTGTTGGTCAAGGAGCTTATTTTCCTCAATAATTCTAAAGCCAATGAAAAAATCCTTAACCAAGTTTTGTTCATCATGATATTCCTGACAAATGAATTTTTGAAGTGTAAATAGAATTGAAAGAAGTCTAAAGCTAAACGTAGGCCATACACAAACTAAAACGTCTCCATCAGTAAGCTTCAACAACTCTTTCAGCCCTTGTTTAAAAGACATGTTACCTGACAGTTTGAGTCAGATATAAACACAACAAGGCTGAGAAAGCGGACTAGACAGTGCAGCTGAATCTTCTTGTTTGTGTGATGATGTTTAATATCCCAGACAGCCTCTGTAAACCTGTTTAGCCAATTGGTAGCACTCGCCTATTTCAAGATGAGTAAAAGCTTTTAAAAAAGGGAGGTATTACTAATGGAATTTATGTCAGACATTTCACCAAAAACCCATTGACTTTGGGACAAGATCACAAAGCAGCTTTCAATTAGAGTCCTAATTCTGCCTTCAACTGCTCTGTATAAAGCACCAATCTACAATCTGTCACTAATTAACCAAATTTCTGAAGCTGATTATATCATACAGATTTATGTAATGTTTGTCATTGTGGCGAGCACTCTCTGCTATGTTGCAGTTTGCTGTCAACAGTTAGAGTGGGCGCGAGTTTGCTCTCTGGGAATTATCCAGCAGTTGAAACACAGGAAGAGTGTAGGCACATCGAGCATCTCAACATCAGCTGGCCCTCGCTGGATTAATGGCTATGTGGGAGTCCAGGCCCTTGTTAGTACAGATTTATTGGATTCCTGCACTGTGTGTGGTAAAATGATGCAGCAAGTCTCCATTATTTATTTAAAAATAGACAGTTAAAGGAGGAAATGTGTATAACAATCTGACAGGCCACATGTTGGGGCAAATATATATGGTGCACAGTGTCATACACACAAATTCAAAACTCTATCAGGAAACACACACAACACTAAAATAATGGAGTAAACATTAAAGGGGTCATGAACTGGATTGTTTTATTATTATATAATGTTACCTGGGGTGCCCTTATAATGTTAGTATGATTTTTACATCAAAAATTGTCATAATTTATAAATAAAAGCCATTTTTCCAAGCCTGATTTCAGCTTCAGATTTGAACGCTCCGTTTTAATGGGCGTGTCTGCTGTGAGACTGCGGTGCAATCGCCCACTGCTGTGATTGGCTGACATGCTTGCATATGAAATAGCTAGTATTACATGAACTCTCTCGAAAACTTTTACTACGTTTTTACTATTACAGCTATCGAGATTAACAAATCGTGAAAAGTATCGTTTAAAGCATTATATTTAAATCTATTCCATCACATGAAAGGTTGCAGCATGATGAGCACTGAGCAGATGACAGACAGTCTGTTGATCGCGTGAATAAAGATCTTATCATTGCAACGCAATTTTTGCACTCTCACAAAAGCTTACACCAAATCACAATGCAAACACGATGTGAATACACAGTAAGAGCTTCGTTGTGTAGTGTAACAGTGTCATTATTTCATCACGAGTTTGGTAAGTGTCCAGATAAGCTCTCGCGGCTCGCGCTGTGCTGTTTGATTGACAGCTTGGGCGAATGGAAAGGGATCGTTCTTTGATCGCTTTCTATATATAATTTAATAACAGTTTTAAAAAGATTATTTTCATAATACTACGAGAAATTATGTGAAGTTGATCGTTTAGTCACTGATGCATAAACAGTATTGAACGATTTTAAGAGAAATATCTGAACTTGAATTATTAAACATCAGAAATCACTGATCGCAGATCAGGCATTAGAGTACACATGGTTACTTACATGTTGCTGGCAGATCCGTCGGGAAATTGTGATTGACTGATTTAATAAAGTTTAACCATGCTGGAATCCGAAGGAAGCTTATGCAGACTGTCTTCTTCCACAAACAGGCACGCACAATATTTAGTAAACAGCATGTTTATTGCTTGGAAGTAGCTCGATCCGGTTTAGCAATCATCATGTCGTCCTATGTTATTTAGCATGTTTGGGCGAATCGGTGGGCGGGGCTAAACAGGCCGTGCTGAAGTAGGCGTTGATCTTCTTTTGTGGAGGCGGTGTTTTATCCTCTTTGACGTCATTGTTCCCCACTTTGAAAAACGAGTCGTTTGCTGAGCCTGATGTCTATTAAAGCTTTTATTGGACTAACAAGGTAGTTTTCAGTTCTGAAACTTACAGGATATTATTATAGTATTATGACCTCTTATATGTCAAAAGCTCAAGGCAAATTTGATTTCTCAGTTCATCACCCCTTTAAACAAGAGATGCAACATATAAAACCATAACATATGTAACTGAAAACAAACATGAGAAGAAAGATAATTATTTAAATGAACTCACATCAGATGTGAAGTGTCACACAACACCGGTTGTGAGGAAGTGTTGCTGCACAACAAAACGATCACAAGTGTTGTTCTTGTTGCTGTTGTTGTTTTAACAAATACATGTAGTTCAAATAAAGACAAATAATGCAAAGTGGGATAAGACCACCTAAACCGAGACCAAGACCAGAGTGTGTTGAGACCAAGACAAGACCAGCATTCCTCAAATTCATCTGAAAGATCCATATTTACTGCCTGAAAAGTGTCTTATATTTAATCAATAAATACAATTGGAATAATAAGACACTATATAGACCTGTTACCATTAAAATGAAATCACTAACAACAAAATAATGTGAGAATTCTCTGCATCTGAATCTGAATTGGTACAATTGCAACTGCATCAATATTGTTGAGATTAACGTTTTGAAAATAACTTTTTGAATATAGAAATATGATACTTTTAAAAATTAAACTAAAACTGCCAGTAGGTGGCGGAACGTCTCTGTTACGTATGGTAACCCACCAGAGACGTTCGTCGGAGGGATCCGACTTGAATGGGATCTTCACAGAGAGACCAATCTGCTTTGAGAGAAACTAAACGAGCCAATCTGTTTGCCTTCCTGTTGGATCTTTAGTGAATAAACCTTTTGAATTGAATCGTACACGTCTTCCTCATCTGTCTGCCAGCAACCACCCGTGACACAGGACGGCTGTTAAAAGGGTACGTTTATCCCTTTCCGATGAGGAGGACATTGCAATTTGTAGGTTCTCCATTCCAGTGCTGCGATTGGCTGCTGGCATCAGCCGTGGCACACACAGCGTGGCCCACCCTTCTTTCCCCTGTGGAAATCAGTTTGCATAATCTAAAGCACACTGTTAGAACCGTGACTTTGAAGTTTTACTGTGCATTACTCACTTCTCAAAACACCTCTGGCGATGTTCTGAATACATGATGGAAGAAAACTGAACTATCATGAATGATTAGGAATTCATACAGCTAAATTTTGTGTTAACTGCTGTTTTACAAATAGTGGTCATGTGTTTTGCAGTTTTTCCTGAGGAATTTAATGGCAGGCCTGAATCTTGAAGAGATAGTCATAGTTAGATCATAAGTTAGTTTAAAAAACACAACAACACTTCAATGTAATCAACAAGTCGACAATGACAATGGCACACCTACAAACTTTTTAACATCATTAGCAACATATCCTGAGGTGAAAAAACGAAATAAAATAATAATAGAAAATTTGAGGCTGTATCTCTTATTTTAACAGAACATTGGAATCGCCATCGCTACTACACATTTTTGCAGTTCAGTTTTAATTCCAGTTAATTTTATGTTATGTTTAATGTCATTATGTGTTAATATCTTTTGAATAATATAGCCTTAATCCCTCTTTCTTCTCAGTGTAGATTCCTAGAGACATTTGAAGTACAGTGCTCACTATCTCTAAAACGTTTTATGCATTCTTACTCATATTGGTCAAAACTTGTGGGAGGTCTGGTTTGAGTCTTGCATGGGATGCTTCATGAGCCAATGCTTTTGTGCATTGAATATAAAATCCCTAGGGTGCTTGGTACAGTAATTGCAGTTCTATTTATTCTTGTGTCTGTCAGGTACACCTAAAAGAGCTGTACAGATGTCAATATTGCGAAAAGATTTTGTGTAAGAGGGTTGGGGACCATTATTGGTCTTATGTCACCTTTTAAGTGGGCTCTCCTGATCTCTTTCTGTTTGAAGTGGTCTAGAGTCTATTTCGTCTTCTGCTCTCATGAAACTTGTAAGTGCTTCAGTGTGAAAAATAGTTTTGTTTCCCCTGAGAAGATTATTTCTCAGCAGCCTTTGATGCAGTCAGTCCTCAGAAGTGGAGCTGACACCTGAGCAACAACATGTGCCAATTATTTTTGGATGGAGCTTTGTTCCTGAGGATTTTTCTGTTTTTACTGCGAGAACAACCTGTGGTACAAGACCCACTGTCAAACCACCATAATCTGGCACTTCAAATACTGAACAAGGCCCAAAATACTACATTTTGATGAGCAACATTTTTAATTTTATTGTTTGCATTTAACCAAATTAATTGAAGTGGCAGTTTAACTGATGTTGTTTATGTTTTGTTTTTCTCTAACAGGGATTCTTTGTGTCGGTATTTTACTGCTTTCTAAATGGGGAGGTGAGTCAATGATGAGTGTAATTTCATGGATGGACAGAAATGAAAGATGACTATAAATATATAGGCCCTTTCCACAGCCATATCACCCCGTCACCCTATCTGTTCTCTGACACCAAGTCTATTATTATGTGGGAGGCTATTTAACCTGACTCGCTTACACACAAACACCAAGACAAACAGAGCAATTTATCAGCACCCTGCAAACTGCTCTGGTTTAATGGGGCCATGTTTATTGCCTATAGGATTCCTCTTCAGTATCACTTGACACATCTGTCATTTTTCTCTAGTTATTTCCCTCTTCTATGTCCAAACAGAATAACTAATATTATTTGTGTGCGTGTAGATATAAGTTGGCCCACATAGAATGTGTGCAAAAAGAAAGAAAATCTCTCCGTCTCACTATACTGTTATCCTTTCAGCCAGAGCCACAGAGGGAGTTTTATGAGTTAACTGGAGAATATGTTATTTCTGTCAGGACCACTACCGTCAAATATGATTGACAATTAGCATACAGTTTGGATTGGCGGTTTGGTTCCGTTCTGGGCAAGAACTCCCTGCGCATCCGTGCAGCCGAGCAGCAATAACCCCCCTTAGGGTAAACAGAACAGAACCAACTTGAAAATGTGCAAATATGTTTAATTCAAGATTTTAAAGTACAACATTATTCGATAATTATTCTGATTCAAGGGGAATCAGAATGTCAAATCTTGACTAACGAGAGGAGGAGCTGGGGAGGGAGGAGGGTAATTCGCTCCTGAGAAACGCGATAGCTGTTGATAATACTGAAGGAGCTTATATATGTATATGGTGATAGGTGTCGTATTCCTATTGGTAGATGTGGATCAGCTGATGCGAGCTTGACTAACGTGACCTGCCAGAACTAACGCTACGCTTGATTTATGGGCACAGGGAAGAGACAGATGGAACATGTAACCAAATAAATACACAACTGTAATAGTTATTTTCGATAATCATATGTGTATTTAAATATAATGACAATGGTTAGCATTTAGCATTGCATATAAATATATTTTTGCTTCATACTGTGATCAGGAAAGCAATTAGATTGCAATCAGAAGTTATTTCAGACACTTGCTGGTGTTAGCCTGATATGAAAACATGGCAAATGAGAAGCGGTGCTCACTCTCAAACTCTGCCTCTGTTCGTAAGCACTCCTCAAGCCTCTGTTGGCCCGCTCTGGACCAAGGTTTTCGATGGACCAAAAAACCCTGGCCCTTGGCCCTGATGAAGCCCCGACGAGGCCCGATCAAGTGACAGTGGAAACGCAACTCGCCCTGGCACATACTAGCACGCTTGCTTTTGGCCCGACAGTGGAAACATTGTTACCGAAACCCGGGAGGAAGGAGGGTTTCACTGTTGGAAAGTCCTCGGTGCCGAGGGGGACCGTGGTGCTGAGGAGGTCGTGCAGTGCGGACGAAGGTGCGCCTGGTCTGCCTGACTCCTGGAGGGGCGGCTGACAGAGGAGTTGCCAGCGTCAGATGGAGGGCAGGGCCGGCTGCTGTCCGCTATAATGGGGATGAGCAGGCTGAGTGAAGGAATGGAGGACTCGCTGCCGGGCGCCCGAAGCCAGAGGAATCAGGCCCGAAGCCATCACATGGCACTGCAAGTGAGGGCTTCTCAGTTGGTTGAAGACCGAGCGGCAGTGTGTTCGTGGAACCGGACCAATCATTGTTTTCCCCTTTTTCCTCTCTCCTATCTCCTGTCCCTCCTCATCCTTACATCTCCTTTCTCTTACCTCATCTGTCTTACTCTCGCATCCTTATCCCCGGTTCTGCATACAGTATACCCAAGCGGCATACTATGAGCCTACTGCTGGTTTATCAGCCCGTAAAGCTGAGAATCTGTTAAACATTCCAGAAACAGAGAGAAAGAAACACCATTCTCAGCAGCAACTGTAGTCACGTATATCTTAAATGTCTCTGGAGCTGCACCCAAAGAGAAACGCTCTTGAAGAAATCCAGCACTGATCCGCCAGGGAGGTGAACTGGTTTCCAACCCTCAAACTCTGTTCCACAATGCAAAAAGTAGCCCCAATTTAAAGCATAAAGGCACCTTTTAGACAAAACTTGTGGAGCCTGACCTCCCTTTCAGGACCATAAAATCAGAAATGACCCGCGGAAGACTGAGGTTGAGAAGCCTTAGCTGTCGACCTCAAGTCAATTCTTTCTTAAACTGTGTCATGACATTCCCCCCAGCTATGCCTGGAAACATCCCTGTTTGTTCCTACATAACTGTGCCTCTTAACAGAAAATAATTATAAAAAATAATGGCCATCCATTAATAAATACCGTGAGGTTCACTCTAATCTGAGGCTAGTTGTTACAACAATAGACTACGAGTTTCTATTATGCCTTCTTTTCTACAGCCCTGTCTGCTCGGATGACGGCAGATCTGAACTGCCATGAACACAAGTCTGTGCAAAACCACATTATTCAGCACCATTTCAGAATATTCTTAGTGTTTATTATTATCATCATCATTGTTATTGATATAACTTATTGACATGTTTAAATAAAAATCTTCAAAAACTAATGAACTAAACATTTATAATTTTTTCTTTAGAATATTATTTTACAGTCAAATGGTCTTTCTTAATATCTGATTTGTTATGTGGGTTAATTATTTGGATTTCTGTTATGACCCCAGGCAAGATGTAGACTTACACTCAAGATGATCTGTCATCTAGACCGTCAACATCAAACCAAATCATATCAGTGCCATCTGTGACTCAGCTATGCCATTCTCTGTTTGCCCATACATATTATAATGTGTTTAGATGAAGGCAACAAAGTTCTCTCTCATGACTGACCGACTAAATGAATCAATTTTGTAATGAAAAGCCCCTAGCAATCATCCAGCTCTTTTTATTGTTCTTTTTCTAAGCTCTTTTACTTTATATAACCATTACATGCATGTCTTTTTGATAGCTAAAATATCAAGTCAATTTGGCTCTAACTGGGCACTATTCTAGGGCAAAAGAGTTTTACAAATAGTTGTTGAGGGTTAAAACAATTCACTGTCATGCATCTGCATTTAAATTCTTGTATTCTTAATTCCTGAATTATTGTAGAAATAAAAATTTTGTCATCGTTGTCATCATCAGACATACTCCAAAAATAGCTAATATTAGATAATGCGTGAGAAGCAACACTTGAAAGCCAAGAAGCTAAGTTAACCCAGGAGCCTCGTAAACAAGGTAAATCGCATCCTTAACCTATTGTGACATCCATTTTTGTAGCAGCAACACCCCTATTGTGGCCATCAAAACAAGAAAACACCTGAATAAATGATGCCACTGGCTCCTGCGGTCAGCAAGGACGCCCGATCCCGGGTGGAGTCGACTGGTCGATGGGACGAGGTGGAGTGACGGGCTCGGCGACCCGATGCGGAGCCAGGGGATCCATTTTCAAAGGCGGAGCTGGAAACCAAAAGATCCGCACAGCAGAGTGGAGTAAACAGAGGAGGAGCCCAGGAACTGGATGGAGCTCGCAGAGACACACTGGGGGGGACCAGCAGCGACAGGAGACTTCTTCCTCAAACCATTGCATTGGGACCTGGCACAGCTCACCCTCAGCAGCAGGAGTATGGGCAGGGCTCACTCCATGCCGTCATACTCCAGAAGGATGCCCTCCGTGACGGATGTTGTTGCCAGCTCTCGCACCTGGTCAGACTCTCAGTTGGGCTTGCGCGTCGACTCTGCCGCTGGTTTCGAGGCGGGCTCGGTGGGCTCAGGCTCTTAGTCAGTGATGGGCATGGCTGATGATAGGCTGGGCTCTGGGTCCAGTGTGGTCACCAGCACCCACTCAAAGTATTCTGCAAAGCTCCCTCCCTGCCTTGGACATGCATCCCTCGGACCGCTCGCTGAGGGTGGGGTAATAAAAGACGTGGAGGGAGCAGTGAGTGAGACACGCCAGATCAAGGAAATCCCTCGTGTGGTCCTCGAGGAGAAGGCCAGTTCCATGAGGAGAAGGCAGCCTGCAGGAATGTCCATCTTTTCTTTTATATCCGTATTTGTGGTTCGATGTTCTGTCACGGGTGGCAACAGCAATAATCGCACGACACAGGAGAATATAACAAAAACAGTCTTTAATAAATCCAAACGGGAACACAGAGGAGATCACACAGTGTGTAATATACAACACAACCACGCAACACAAAGACATATATAACGCCAAACAAGTAACTGACAGAACTCAGGGCTTAAATGCACAGGGAAAGGTAATCAACAGAACTAGAAACAGGTGTGGAACTAATGAGTAACTAACTAGCAAACAGAACTTAGGAAAACCGTAACAGGGTACAGAATGAAAACAACACCAAACCAGAATGAGACTGTTTCAATTACACAGTACGTCTAAGATTAGTTCTGATGCTAAATTAGGTCAATCTTGAGTTATGTCTAGTCCTGATTAGAATCTTAAACACTCACATTTATACAGTCATGTTTACATAAAGTGGCAAAAATAGTGGCAAGAACAAATTTGTGAACCCTTTGAAAAGTTAAACCCACAATAACAGACAAACACAATCTGTCAAAACTAATAAGACACAAACGGTTCTACCTTTAACATGTTTTATTGAATACATTCAAAGTGATTGAACCTTTGCATTTAGTAACTGATATTCTTTTAGCAGCAAACCTCCAAAAAATGCTGTTTTTAAACCTCTCACCCACAAATCTTTTTCAGTCTATTGATATTTCTAGGTTGTCTTGATAGCTCAGCCCACTTAAGGTCCACACAGCATCTGAATTCGCTTAAGGTCAGGACTCAGGAAAACACAAACCTTGTTCTTTTTTTCTTTTTTAACATTTAGTGCATTTATTTGTGTCCTTTGGATCATTGTCAGTTGCATCAGTTTGAAGTCATGAACTGTTTTCCTGAGCTTCTCCTGTAAAATCTCTTGATGCATGTTTTAATGTACAGGTTTTTCAATGCTTGTACAGTGTTCAGGCCCTCAGGCAGCGAAGAAGCACTAAACCATGATGCTTCAATGATGGGAAGATATTTTTTTAGTGTGCAATGCCCATTTTTGCCAAAAAGTTAAACTTTTATCTCAATTTGACCAGAAGCATTGTGGAACATCAGGTGATTTTGGGCAAACCTGAGACATGCCTCAGTATTGTTCTAGACAAGAGTGGTTTTCTGCAGTATGTGTTGTCCGATCATGAACACCATTCTTGTTCGGTGTTTGTTTGATGGTGGACACATGAACAAGTGATACTGAAGATTCTCCACAATCAGTGCAGAAAATTCACATGCTGAATTTAAAATACCATAAACTAATGCATTTTCCTCTTCATAGGTGCGTTCTGCAGCCAGAAAGCGTTGGCATCGATGGCAAGACCATCACGCACTGCGAGTCAGAGTGGCGAGGGCCATGTCCATCCCCACCTCCCCCACCCGCATCAGCTTTCACAGCATCAAGCAGACCACGGCCGTCTGACCTTTACACAACTCCTCTTTAGTAATTCAGCCACATAGACGGACTGCAAGTGGCATGGGAGACCAAATGATTGTTTGCCTTTCCGGTGGTCATGGGTGTATCATCCAGTAACCAGTGAATTTAATTTATATGTCTGTAATTTTGACAATCTGCTCTGAATTAACAGTTTTTTAAACAGTATTGATGAACTGTTTCTTTTCATTTAGTAGTTTGCAAACATCCAGAACACTGTAGCATCTATCTATCTATCTATCTATCTATCTATCTATCTATCTATCTATCTATCTATCTATCTATCTATCTATCTATCTATCTATCTATCTATCTATCTATCTATCTATCTATCTATCTATCTATCCATCTATCTATCTATCCATCTATCTATCTATCTAATAATTGGTAGCTGACAATGAGTTAGTAATGAACTCAATAATAATTTCAGGGGTTTTTTAGGGAGGGGACGGTGATCTACAGTATTTATTACAACAACAACAACAAAAGTCTCGATGTTTTAAAATAAAACAATCTTAGTCCAATTTCAGCCCACACTTGTGAATCTGAATCACACTCGGGACCAGAGTCTCCAGATCTCCACATAAACAGCAGATATGGTTGTACCGCAACAAAGGAAAGCAACTGCTAGTACTCACAGTCCAATACTCAGTTATATACATCACATATCTACAGTATGTGTTTTTCACCAAACTATATCATGTGCATTTAGAAAACTTTGAACACATGGGAACATTCTATGATACTTTTGCACTTTTTCCCTAGAGCTTGAAGGTGGTCACTCTTCAATGTCGAGTGCAAACAGGACATTTTATATTTTTTTCTAGAAAAAAATTGTACTTCACTACAAAAATGAAATTGGCAAGCCATTGTTCTGCGGCCCCAAGGTTGGCTGTCTGCAAGTGAGCCACAAGATTGCTATCCGTAACCACAGTAAACCTTGATCCAGACAGGTCATCTTTATTTATATGTCTTTTTGTGTTATGGCCATCAACTCTAATACAAAGGAACTGTAATTGGCATGGTTTCACTCTACAGGGTGGAGACCTAAGCATAAAGCAATCGCATGCTCTCGTCCTTCCTGAACTTGGAAAAGGTTCAATCCCTGATGACTGATATCGGAAAAATCGGCTTGAGCAAGATTTCGGATTTTCATGCAAAAGTTAATTTGATTCATTGTCCACCAAACTTAATTTCCTACCAAAAGAGCATTTAATGGTTGGGGTATTATGTCAGGTATTATCTCACCTCTTAGACTGTAATCAGGGTGATCCTGAACTGAATCTTCATTATGGATCCCAGTACAACCAACATCGTCCTCATTCCCAGCAGATTATCCCTTTAAAACTGCATCAAGATCTCTGAGCTAATGTACGGTCAGATCTGGAGTTTGGCTGATGCGTCTCACATATAGCTGTGTATTCCTCGAGGCCGACAGCTTCAGTTATACTCGCCTCAAAGATGCCATCGGGATCCATGATCAGCCTGAGGTTCTCACATCCATAAATATCAGGACTGTTGACTCCGTGACACTGCCCAGTTTCTGACACAGTGACAAGAATACATTTGTGAACCTTTTAAAAGTATCTGAATTTCTGCATTGATTACTCATACAATGTGATATGGACTTAATAAACTCTCACACTTAATAAAAACCCATGCTTTCAATCTCATCTCCACTAATAATAACAGTAACAAATGTTCTAAACAGGTTTCCCAAACACTCCTCCAATCCCCATGTGGTCGACAGTTATCCAAGGAATTCTGATACATTAAACCATTACGAAGATATAAGTTAAATGGTCATCTATTTGCCGAACACAATGTCTAAACTTAACTAAACTTGATACACACGATTTAACAAACATGGCCACCAGCAGCCAATCAAATTGCAGAGGGGCTGACCATTATGAAAATTGATATATTCGTACATAGTGACGAAACGAAGCTGTGTACCCTGAAAGGTGGCACTATAATAAGCAACTTTTCGTTTTTGCTCATAACTCTCTATCCATGCTAGCATCAAAGTGTCTGTTTCATCTGAATATTTGTGTGTCAGGCCCTTGAAATGTATTAATATGTATTTTTCTATAAAGTTTATCCACCATTCTAACTCCTTTAACAATCTAACATAAAAACTTCAAGCTCCTCCTAGGAAGATCTTCATGAGATCTTCACAAAACTTTGCACACATCAGACACATATTTTTATGGGATGTTTTCCACCAAAGGGAGCCACAGCATAAGACATACATTAAGGTCTCAAAGATTCAAATCTGTGTAAATTGTTCAATACATTGACTTGTAGTATTTAGAAATTCATTATAGTTTTATTCCATTTGCAAAGAAACCTGTAATTACCAAAATACTTAGATCATCTTTATGTACCCAGATCTGTTATTGAAAACATATTTGTCAATTTGCAAGATGTACTTGAATGTATTACTGTTAAAAATGTGAAATATTAGAAAGGCAGTCTGTGTGTGTGTGTGTGTGTGTGTGTGTGTGTGTGTGTGTGTGTGTGTGTGTGTGTGTGTGTGTGTGAGAGAGAGAGAGAGAGAGAGAGAGTCCTCCAAACTTGTAAATAGAATTTATATGAGGAAAGAAAGTATGTATTTTGTATTGAAAGTTGTTTTAAAAGTATTTCTCTGTTTGAAACAGCTTAGTGTAATTAAGGTAAATATTAATAGCGATAGTGTATTTCAAATTAATTATCAAGAGTGTATATTGATACATGATTTTGATACCTTAGAAGTAAAAACTAGTTGGGCAGAAGAATTATGTGAATTATGTAGATAATAGAGGGCTAACATTTCTCCTCAAAATTGATATATTTGCCAAAGACAAGAATATGTAATGTTTAGTTTGCTTTTTGTGTTTCAGAATGTTTTATTACCAGGTTTTCTGTTTGTTTGTGTGATAAATTTTCTGCCATGTTACTTTGCATAATTTTTTTGTAATTATTTTTATTTATTTTTTAAACCAAATGCCTTAACATTTTGAAAGTGTGGATATGTAAACAATAGACATAAAGGTTACATGATCGATGTTACTGCTCTGTTTGAATATAAAACATTGTGAAACAGCCTTAGGTCCTGCATTCATTCCTGATTTCATCATACTTATGCTCTGTGTGGGATTTAAGAGACCCTTTATAAAATTTATACGTTTGCATACTTGGTTTTGATTAAGTCGGAGGAACATTTAAGAATAGAGGAAATGTATTATTATTTTTGCTATTATTATTTTTACACATAGCATTGTAGTACTTGTTTGGGACCCTAAATATATAAAAGTCACATGAGAAAATGAGGGTTAAATCAGTTACAGACTGAAACACACCATCCAGATATCACACAGCAGAGCATCATCTCAGTATTCACACCAAATCCCATTTTCCCAGTCTCACGGTTTTAAAATACTTTTACAATTTGTATTACACATTTTAAAAATGCATTATACACCCCTTGAAATCAATGCAATTTAGTCAAATTCACCAGCGATATTAATGCAGGTGTGCAAAATCATGTTAAATAAAAGAAATACAAGCATCACATCCAGATGCTAGGCGCTGATAGCCAGAGCTAGGGTGCGTGTCAAGTTATATAATTCATATGCTGACTCCTCTGTGTGAGTTTTTCTTGGTTAGGCAACAAACAGAGCATAAATCCGTTCTTCAGCCATCTCAAGCAGTGTCTTTTCTCTCACCATCAACAGGACATTATTTATTGCAGTTTGCATATGTTAATGCCAGCCAAGTTCTGTAACAATAAACCTGTGAGTAACCCTGTGAATGTATAAGGAGAGGACATTTGTATATGCCCGCCTCCAGAGGAAGATAATGACAAGTAGTTATACATCATCGCACCATAGGCCCCGCCCACTGATGTTCATTAGTGTACCGGCTGACATTTGCCTACACTGGATGTGAGCGTAGCATAAAAAGTAAATAGAAGCCATTATAATGACTGACGCTGTCTACACTGACACTGTTTCCCATGCAAGGACGTTAGCCAATATTATTACATGGCTTGGCTGAATTCCAATATAGAATGCGGTCTGTTATGTAAGGGATAATGTATATAGTTAGCCGGTTGTTATAGTGAATAACAACCCCGACAGGCTGAACAGGATCCCGACGCGAAGCGGAGGGATCTTGAATCAGCCTGAAGGGGTTGTTATTCACTATAACAACCGGCTCACTATACATTATCCCGCTTATTACATGGCTACCTACAAAATAAATAAATAATTTGCCGCGAATTATTGATTTAAAAAGGGGTTATTGATTTAAAAACGATTGTATTGCTTCCGCTAAAGAAAATAGTCCGTTCCGCGTCCATAGCAACGCGCTGTTTTTCATGGCAACGGTCTGTTATACTTCGCAGCGGTCTGTTATAAAGAAATAACAGACCGCATTCTATATTGGAATTCAGCCAAGCCATGTAATAATTCTTTATAATAGACCGCTGCGAAGTATAACAGACCGTTGCCATGAAAAACAGCGCGTTGCTATGGACGCGGAACGGACTATTTTCTTTAGCGGAAGCAATACAATCGTTTTTAAATCAATAACCCCTTTTTAAATCAATAATTCGCGGTAAATTATTTATTTATTTTGTAGGTAGCCATGTAATAAGCGGGATAATGTATAGTGAGCCGGTTGTTATAGTGAATAACAACCCCTTCAGGCTGATTCAAGATCCCTCCGCTTCGCGTCGGGATCCCGTTCAGCCTGTCGGGGTTGTTATTCACTATAACAACCGGCTCACTATACATTATCCCTTACATAACACTGGCCATTTACTGACAATCCTTAAAGGGATCATGAATTGAGAAATCAAATTTGCCTTGAGCGTTTCACATATAAGAAGTCATCAATTAAAAATGTACAATTTCAGACAGGGGGTCAGAATATGTCACGTTGTGGTTGCAGCAGGGATGAAAAAGGCAGTATCTAATCGCAGCAGTTTTCTTTATTAAACACTAAATTAAAATATCCAACACTCAGAGGATCAGACAATATACAAGATACAGAACAACCATTTAACTGAGATGAGATTGGATCAAAGGAATGAAAACAAGTTTTATATATTAACAAATGGAGGAAACGAGAAACAGGTGGATCAAATTTATCTATGAAAATCACGGAAACTAAGGGTACGTTTACACGACAACAATATGCTGAAAACGGATAAGTTTTTCCTGGGAGTTTTCTGCATACAAACGCAACCATTGTCAAAACAATCTCCATTCACACGGATCTGCGAAAATGACTGAAAACGCTGTATTCTGCTGCCAGGCCAGTAGATGGCGATGAAACACTATAGACTGAGCGCGTAGTACGCATGTGCATTATTTCGCGTTTTTGTTGTTTACACGGAGATCTCCTTTTTTATATGGAATAATAAGTATATTACACACCGAAGAAAAACATTATTTTTAAAACATTGGTTTGAATCTGATATATTATTAGTTAGTCAGTTATTGAATTCTGATGGTCAGTTTTTGAGTATTACTGAACTATGTCTGAAATTTAAGTGTCATATCTCTGTTAAAGAATATTGTACTGTCATGAATTCTATTTCTGCCAAAATTGTATCTCTATTCAGAAATCAGGACTCTAGGGGTAACACTGCAAGTAAAGTTTCCAAACATTTGTTTTTAGATAAACTTGATTTAATTAATGATAAATGCAGTAACCAACTGATTAGATCTCTTTTTGTCAGTATCTCTTCTCCTCCATCTAAATTTGTTTGGGTTAATATGTTTCCCTCATTTGAGTGGGAAAATGTTTGGGGAGTTCTTAGTCGGTATTGTGTATCAAATAAAACCAAAGAAGTGTCTTTTAAAATTGCTCACAGAATATATCCTGTGAAAGACACATTAGAGCGTTTTCATCTGGATATTGATTACAACTGCTGTTTTTGTAATAGTGAAAGAGAGTCTATTGTGCACTTGTTTTTTGAATGCCCCTGTTCTTCAGTCTTTTGGTATGAGATGTCTCAATTTCTAAGTGTTAAAATGAACTGCAATATAGTCTTAAATTTGTCATCTGTCTTGCTTCATTCGAATGAATTTGACTTTTCTAAAAGAAAAATTTATGTTATCGATTTGTTTCTATTATTAGGAAAATTTCATATTCATCAAACTAAATGGAGTAACTCAAAACCCAACTTTGTTCATTTTAAAGCAGCCTTTAAAATGTATTTTGAATCTGTAAAGTTTTTAAAAAATCAAAAAGCCCAAAGATCTGTATCGCTGTTAAATAAGTTTAATATATGTGTGTGATGCCCTTTTTCTTTTGTTTGTTTCTTTTCTTCTTTCTTTTTTCCAATTATTGTTGTTTCAAGTTGTTTACCAAATGTGAAAATGTGTATAAGATTTGTAACAAGATCTTGATATCAAACTCTGTAATTTTGAAAATGCAATAAAAAAAAAAATAAAAAAAAAGTTTACACGGAGATCTATGGAAGCTTGTTTGAGAGTGGGGTGAGTTGTGCCAGTTTTTACTCAAAGTGACTTTAAAGTGAGGCCATGACAGTAATGCCTTCAACTTAAGGATGTACATGTATTTAAGGATGTTGTGCATCCCTGAGAATAATAACTTTGGATCTGAAATAAATAGTTTCAGAAATATAGCTTTTGGGAAAAAAGTGTTCTCATGGCACAACTTGCCCCTGGTGCGGGGTAAGTTGTGCCTTTGGGGGAATACATTGGGGGTAAATTGTGCCAGTGCTTTCTGAAGCAAAACAGAACATTTTACTGTTATGAACCGTATGCTATATGAAAGCAAGACAAATTCAATACAAAATGACTAATTTAAGGTTTATATAGATATTGTCACCCTGGAATACCATAGCATGCGTTTTTCCTACTATGGTCAATTGCATAGGGATTTTGTATTGAACACAACTCTGGATCACAGTGTCACAGAGACAAGGGGGCGGGCTCATTTTACTCAGACGACCAATCAGTCTCTCAGGATCATTGTGAAGCTATCAAGCTACGCCCTAGCAACCATTTAGAGCACCATAGCAACACAATATATGATATTTGTGATTCATTTCAGGCAAAAAAGGCTTTGGCAATAGATGCCTGTTGACATAGCGCTGTCTGTCAATTATGTAACATAAGAATAAAGTTACTAGGCTAATTTCTAAACATCCTATTGTGACTTAGGCCACTTAAAAACTGAATAAAACTTCTCTTTATTAACATAGTGCAAACTCAAAACTGAAATCAGTGTTAGCTAAATTAAACAAATAGCAGGCAGGCCTAAGTCAAACACTGATGAGGCATGCCCATCTCCTCACTTCTCAAGATTATCCCCTGTGAGTATGTAGGTCTAGGTGGTCTGGATCTGGCACAACTTAACCCAGGCCCTTTGGCACAAATCACCCCAGACCCACAAGTTTGAAAAACTAGCATGATCCAGCAGTTAAGAGCTAACATCATGCTAACTGTATAGACTCATTGTGTAGACTACTAAAGCACTAAAACATGTGTGAAATGTTTTCAAACTTGTCTATAATTGTCCAGACACTACAATCAAAAAACCTTAATCATAGAAAATTTACTTTGAAAGGGAAAAAACAGTTTTTTGCACTAAAATGTGCTTAACTCTCATGCCATGTATCTCTCTTCTTTGGAGGATGAGTAAAATTGATTGCTTTTCAAAATTATATGGTCACATGACCAAATTATTCTATGGTTTTCCAGAACAAGGGGTGGAACTACTTCCCCCCCTGGCACAAATCACCCCACTCTCCCCTAAATAAATAATAATAATTGTGACTTTGTGAGAAATAAAGTCGAAATTCAGAGAAATAAAGTCGCAATTGCGAGATAAAGTCACAAGTGCGTGTTAAAAAGTCAGAATTGCGTGTTATAAAGTCAGAATTGTGAGATATTCTGAGGTAAAAAAAAAAAGTCTGTCTTTTTTTTCCTTAGAATTGGACTTTATATCTCACAATTCTGAGAAAAGATGTCAGAATTGCGAGATATAAACTCGAAATTATGTGTTATAAAGTCAGAATTGCGAGAAAAAAAGTCAGAATTCTGACTTTATAAGACGCAATAGCGACTTTACTTCACGCAATTTTGACTTTATATCTCGCAATTCTGAGAAATAAAGTCAGAATTGCGAGATGAAACTCGCAATTGTGAGATAAAAAGCCGCAATTATCTTTTAAAATGTTTGATTCTGTGGCGGAAACAAGCTTCAGATCGTTTTCAAAAACTTTCACTTTGAAACCTATTTTCAAAAGCTTTCAACTCAAACTAAACTCAAACTAAGACATAATGTGACATTTTGCTCAGATGTGCACCTCTGTAATTGGCTGCAAAAAAAAAAAAAGAGAACTTGTGAAGTTTGTTGGTATTTGCACACTTTCTGGTTGGCAAACATAAATTTAAGTGGGTACGACTTCATATTGTCCAACTAGAAATGTATTTTACAACACTTGGTTAAATTGTTTAGCAAAAATGGTTCAGAAAAGTTCAAGAGATCACTTGATTTCTGTTGATGCAATAGCATTAGATCCATCCATGTCACACATGACTATCAGCTGGAGTTGGAAACTAGTACCAGAAGGACACTGCATTACCTGGACCTGAGAGAAAGCCTTATCCTCAGTGACCCACACACACTGCAAAAGCCTAACTGGCGTGGATTAAAACTCTGGTGGATTAACTCTCCGCGAGTGGTTCAGCTGAGACCCAGACAACACAGCAGCAGAAAATCAGCTTAATGACAGCAGAGACATATGGGGACAATTTTGTTAATATGACAAACTTATACTCATAAACTTGAAAATGTATTGTCAGTCTAGACGTGAAAAGAACCTGATATCTTCAAGGTTACATCACACAGAAATTGTTTACTCATTTGTATTTCATTTATTGCTCCTCAACAAGCAGACAGATCATTTCTCTATTCAAAACTCATTAATAATTGTGGAGTCTTTGCTGCTAAATGCTCTCACACTTCGACATATTCACGTGTTGCTGTGAATGCAGCACAAAGGCTACCCAGTTCTATTGTTTACAGCGTTTATGTGTTTTTTCATGCATGTGATGCACATCTTCCTCTGACAGACACAAAAGAACGTTTATTCACTGTAATCCTTTGAGTCCTCCGGCAACAAGGCTAAAAGGCAGACCGCATTTTCTCTAGCGTGATTTTATATCTTCTAAAGCAGAGAATTTAAAACTGTGGCATAAATCTGTGATGCTAATAATAATCCATTCTTGCCGTATACACTGCAGTCCTGAGATACAAAGTCCAAAGGCATTACTACATGTTCTTTATCTGCACTGTCAAGTAAATCCAGGCCTTTGTTCATTTAATAGCATGTTTACGCCCTATTACACTGGCCATGAACTTCAGGACAACACCATGAAGGACAGTCCTGTGCTGACTCTGAGCGGAGATGCCAATGCTCTCTCTTGATCACAGAGGATCCACCGAGATCTGACACGACGGACAGTGGGCTGTGAAACCACAGGAACGAGGAACTGCACTATAGACACAGCTCACATCTTTTGTTTCTGTCGAGACTGAGCCAGCGAATAGACTTTTCCGATTATTATAAAGTGATCGTGTTTCACTTGAGTTTGATTTTGTAAACATAATAGGACATGACGTGGGGAAATTGATTTATGGGCTGCTCAATATGACTGCTCAATGCTGGGAAAATCATGTCTCATCTAGCACAATATTTAAGATGTATAAACTAATTTGACGTTCTGAATGCTACAAACCAATTTTAATTACACTGATGTCCTTTTATATAATGTGTAAAACTAACAGGTTTGAGCTTTTGGATTGATTTTGTTTGCAACTAGAAAAGTACATTTCCGGAGGAACTGCAAAGTGTGCTTGCTCTGGTGCGGTTCACTAACGTTAGCAGGTAGTGGATAAGGGTGCGTTGAAGTTTGCTTGATGTGAGAATTTCAACAATAGTACTTTTTTCAAGATTGTGCATATAAAGTTAGGCAAGGCCAAACAGCGTTATCCATGTTGTTGCGTTTGCATCGCTAGAGTAAGCTAATAGTGAAACTGATAGCGTTCTTCATTTAATTACAATATGAGGACTGACGGTAGGCTATAAAAATCAGCGTTTCTGTGTAGGTGATGACAGTCTTCATTTACTGTATCCAATAAGCCAATACAAAACTTACCCAGCTGTTCTGTGGTTGAGTGTTCCCTTTGATTAGGAACAAATTTACTATCTCAAATTAAGGTCAACCGTAATTAGCGATGCTTTGATTGCTGCTGTCAAGATGGTTGTCATCACCTACACAGAAACGCTGATTTTTATAGCCTACCGTCAGTCCTCATATTGTAATTAAATGAAGAACGCTATCAGTTTCACTAGCTTACTCTAGCGATGCAACCGCAAAACATGGATAACGCTGTTTGGCCTTGCCTAACTTTATATGACATATGTGCCATATGCTAGAGTTACACATCCCGCTGCCATTTCAGGGCTTGAATTTCGGTGCGGGAATGTGGGGATTGCGCATTTACATGAATAAGCAAAATGCTTTTTAATGCCCCGCGGAAACCCTGGCTGATCATAGCTGTACAGGGCGCCTTATTATTTTTCATCTCCATAAATATATCTAGTAGTAAAGCCAAGGCCGTAACCAGGGTTTGAAAATTAGTGAGGTCTGGGGTGAGGTGCAGGGCCGGATTAAGAATTCAGAGGCCCCTGGGCACAATGTCTTGTAGGCCCCCCCTAAGGCAGGCCAAATGTATAGTTTGTCCAAGTACATTTTAGGACATTAAAAGGAACTTTGTTGTACTATGCTGGAGTAAAGTTAATAAATTATCGTTCTTTCCCATAGGATTTTTAAAACTATCTTGGGTAAACCTCTGTCCCTCTAGGGGGGTTCGGGGACATGCTCCCCCGCAAGAAAATTTTGTACATTTTAAAGTTAAATGCATCAGTCTGGTGCACTTTGAGAGCTCAAAATTAAGAGCTTCAACGGGCTACAACCATAGACTGTAAAAAAATGGCTTCAACCCATGAACTGTGCACAAAGAAAAAGCATTGACTTGTACCTGGACATTAAAGAGGGCTCAAACATATTTTATATTTATGATATAGAGTCTCAGTCTACATTAAATTATCACTGGTGTTTTAGGACACCAAACAATAATAATATAATAATGATTTATATAATTATTCCTATGACATAAAATAGCCTATAAACGTACTGTATTAAATGAAAATGAATATTTCAAAAGTATATTTTACATTACACTAAAGGAAAATTACAATACTTTTGTCCTAATGTCTTCTTCACTTGCAAGAAATAAACTCTTTGATCGCGTGAGCAAAGTGCGCACTTTTCTTTAAATCACGCAGCACAAACATAATGCCTATAGGATACTTAAAGGAGAACTCCGGTCAATTTTAACATTGAGCTCATTTTTTTGTACATTTGGAGTGCTGTCAATACAGAGAACAACGACAAAAAACGGTGTTGCCTACACCGAGTTATTCTATTTTTAAAATTTGCACCCTGTGGACTTCAATAGGGCAAGTAGTAAGCCTGCTTTTTAGCCTCTTAACATCCTTTAAGTGTCATTACAAGTGCACAGAAAATGTGAGTGATTCCTTCCGAGTGAACACGGGTGGATCTGACTGCAGTAGATGTTAGAGATATTAATAAAAACGAAGTTAATTCAGCCAGCGCTCATACCTTTGTTTACATCCTGTTTTCGGTGGAACGCCATAGTAATCGATTGTCGAGTTCACGCGCATAGGTTTAGTTACCAATGATCACGCGCGTGAACTCGACAATCGATTACTATGGCGTTCCACCGAAAACAGGATGTAAACAAAGGTATGAGCGCTGGCTGAATTAACTTCGTTTTTATTAATATCTCTAACATCTACTGCAGTCAGATCCACCCGTGTTCACTCGGAAGGAATCACTCACATTTTCTGTGCACTTGTAATGACACTTAAAGGATGTTAAGAGGCTAAAAAGCAGGCTTACTACTTGCCCTATTGAAGTCCACAGGGTGCAAATTTTAAAAATAGAATAACTCGGTGTAGGCAACACCAATTTTTGTCGTTGTTCTCTGTATTGACAGCACTCCAAATGTACAAAAAATGAGCTCAATGTTAAAATTGACCGGAGTTCTCCTTTAAAGTCTTGTGCTGTTTTATAAAGCACAAAACCATATCACGGTTTCGATTTTAGTTCGTTGGCAAAATATAACGCTAGAGACCTTTATGTTAGGCTATACATTTTACATCTCATGTGTATTGGGAAAAGGGAGAAGAGCGAGTTCGGCAAAAGGCGGATTCGAACTCGAGTCGAACGCGTCAAAAACTACTTTGTTGTAAGCACCCATAGACAGTAAAAGAAATGGACACAGCGACCCCATTGGATTCAACGGAGACAAAGTGAAGCCCATTAGAAACTTTTACTTCCTGGGGGTCCAGCGTACTGCGCAGACTCAAACTGAGCTCGACGACGTAGATGTGACGTGAGCAAACCGTCTGTCTTCTAGTGGCTGTGCCAAGATCAATCTGAATCATTACCTTCCGAAACTCGCAGAGACGGAGAGCGTGAGTAGGAGCTGTCCATGATCTTGGAGCAGGAGAAACTTTTTGTAGGTGTTCTGATTAATTACTTTGTCATTTTGCCTCGACGTCCTCCCGATTGCTCGCGAGCTTCTCTTCCTGTCCATACGGTAATTTCCTACTGTGCGACAGAGAGTCGCGTGGCTGTGACGCAATCGTTAGCCTACTTTTACAAAAACTGCTTCTACAGGGCCATAACGTAAGCTACAAGGTAATGGAGCCTTTTATACATTTTCGTGTTTCTTTAGAAATAAATAATGGACAAATGGAGTCTTTAAACGCCTCAGATGTGAAGTTATTCGCTGTCAAAGTGACGCCAAAATGAATGGGAGTCAATGGGATGCTAACTGCAGGTGGGGTTCCGTTAGCCAATGGCGGCGTCCGGGGGTGCTTCAAAATAATACAAATCGCTGCACCCTTGTAAGCACCTCACGCACGCTCTCAAGCCCCGTTCACTGTTCTACATTCTCGCAGCAACATGAATTGCAAACACACATGTGACGTGGTTTAAACGGCTAATTAATCATTCAGAGAGCTTGAAATTTTATTTTTGAATACAAAAAAATTACCGAGGTCCGGACCTCGGTGAAATCATAGCTGGCTACGGCCACGAGTAAAGCTAATGCAAGGGCTAGAAATCTATTAATCTTTTGCTGATACTTCCTTGTCATCATGGCGATCGGAGTTCACGGTTGCATAGCAACGACAGACGCCACGGGACAGCAAGCGCTTGTGGAAAGGAGAGAGCGGCGCGCTCGCGCTTTCCACTTGTTTTTACACATCTAGAGAGACGTTGTTGATTGTTTGAGCATGTGACTGCACGTTTCTCCTTGTTTTCTGTTGTTATGCGCAGCATATTTCCCGCGCGCACAAACACAGCCACAGACAATTAATTGTTCGGTTAGCGAAGAAGACCGAATGTATGATGCATAGGCTAATAATCTTTAGACCCCCCCCCCCCCCATGTGACCCATGTAAGCGGTGGAATTCCCTCCCAGTTTAAAAAACGAAATTCAGGCCCTGCATTTATTAAGGCAAACCTAGTAAAAACTAATGCAGTCTATACACTGACTTGGCAGCTCTGTGAAATGTAATACAACAGTGCCACCTACTGTCTAAATGCATTAACATTAAAAGTCTGAGTTGAAACCTAGACATAGGTAAATGGGTTTGTCAATTAGCCTGAAATAAAAAAATAAATTAAACAATTCAGATCTTGTACATCCTCACCTTGGAGTCTCGAGTTAATGTACAAAGTTTGGTTTCGATACGTGACAGCGTTCCTGAAATATGAACTACTTCCTGTTTTGGCGACTACGCCGCCGATTTCGTTTGGCTGTGACGGGCAAACGCTTTCAAAAATAAAAAATCCTTCTAGTAACTTTTGTAAGGCTTGCTCCAAGGATCATGTACGTCTAGTTTCGTGAAGTTCGGACCAAATTTGTGACCTGTGAAACTTTAGTTTCCCTTTCTGTTCAATCCACTATGGCGGACAAACGACATGGACTTGTGATGTCATCTTCGCGAGCAACTTACACCGGTACTGACCGAACGTTTTAAAGTTGGAACGGTGTCTCTGTCTCAAAGGGCCTAGGCGCAGGAGCTGGCCAAAATTTTTCTCCCGGGAATAATAATAATAACTAGAAAAGTGCATTTCCGGAGGAACTGCAAAGTGTGCTTGCTCTGGTGCGGTTCACTAACGTTAGCAGGTAGTGGATAAGGGTGCGTTGAAGTTTGCTTGATGTGAGAATTTCAACAATAGTACTTTTTTCAAGATTGTGCATATAAAGTTAGGCAAGGCCAAACAGCGTTATCCATGTTGTTGTGATTGCATCGCTAGAGTAAGCTAATAGTGAAACTGATAGCGTTCTTCATTTAATTACAACATGAGGACTGACGGTAGGCTATAAAAAACAGCGTTTCTGTGTAGGTGATGACAGTCTTCATTTACTGTATCCAATAAGCCAATACAAAACTTACCCAGCTGTTCTGTGGTTGAGTGTTCCCTTTGATTAGGAACAAATTTACTATCTCAAATTAAGGTCAACCGTAATTAGCGATGCTTTGATTGCTGCTGTCAAGATGGTTGTCATCACCTACACAGAAACGCTGATTTTTATAGCCTACCGTCAGTCCTCATATTGTAATTAAATGAAGAACGCTATCAGTTTCACTAGCTTACTCTAGCGATGCAACCGCAAAACATGGATAACGCTGTTTGGCCTTGCCAAACTTTATATAACATATGCGCCATATGCTAGAGTTACACATCCCGCTGCCATTTCAGGGCTTGAATTTCGGTGCGGGAATGTGGGGATTGCGCATTTACATTTACATGAACAAGCAAAATCCATTTAATGACTTTTAATGCTTTTTAATGCCCCGCGGAAACCCTGGCTGATCATAGCTGTACAGGGCGCCTTATTATTTTTCATCTCCATAAATATATCTAGTAGTAAAGCCAAGGCCGTAACCAGGGTTTGAAAATTAGTGAGGTCTGGGGTGAGGTGCAGGGCCGGATTAAGAATTCAGAGGCCCCTGGGCACAATGTCTTGTAGGCCCCCCCTAAGGCAGGCCAAATGTATAGTTTGTCCAAGTACATTTTAGGACATTAAAAGGAACTTTGTTGTACTATGCTGGAGTAAAGTTAATAAATTATCGTTCTTTCCCATAGGATTTTTAAAACTATGTTGGGTAAACCTCTGTCCCTCTAGGGGGGTTCGGGGACATGCTCCCCCGCAAGAAAATTTTGTACATTTTAAAGTTAAATGCATCAGTCTGGTGCACTTTGAGAGCTCAAAATTAAGAGCTTCAACGGGCTACAACCATAGACTGTAAAAAAATGGCTTCAACCCATGAACTGTGCACAAAGAAAAAGCATTGACTTGTACCTGGACATTAAAGAGGGCTCAAACATATTTTTTATTTATGATATAGAGTCTCAGTCTACATTAAATTATCACTGGTGTTTTAGGACGCCAAACAATAATAATATAATAATGATTTATATAATTATTCCTATGACATAAAATAGCCTATAAACGTACTGTATTAAATGAAAATGAATATTTCAAAAGTATATTTTACATTACACTAAAGGAAAATTACAATACTTTTGTCCTAATGTCTTCTTCACTTGCAAGAAATAAACTCTTTGATCGCGTGAGCAAAGTGCGCACTTTTCTTTAAATCACGCAGCACAAACATAATGCCTATAGGATACTTAAAGTCTTGTGCTGTTTTATAAAGCACAAAACCATATCACGGTTTCGATTTTAGTTCGTTGGCAAAATATAACGCTAGAGACCTTTATGTTAGGCTATACATTTTACATCTCATGCGTATTGGGAAAAGGGAGAAGAGCGAGTTCGGCAAAAGGCGGATTCGAACTCGAGTCGAACGCGTCAAAAACTACTTTGTTGTAAGCACCTCACGCACGCTCTCAAGCCCCGTTCACTGTTCTACCTTCTCGCAGCAACATGAATTGCAAACACACATGTGACGTGGTTTAAACGGCTAATTAATCATTCAGAGAGCTTGAAATTTTATTTTTGAATACAAAAAAATTACCGAGGTCCGGACCTCGGTGAAATCATAGCTGGCTACGGCCACGAGTAAAGCTAATGCAAGGGCTAGAAATCTATTAATCTTTTGCTGATACTTCCTTGTCATCATGGCGATCGGAGTTCACGGTTGCATAGCAACGACAGACGCCACGGGACAGCAAGCGCTTGTGGAAAGGAGAGAGCGGCGCGCTCGCGCTTTCCACTTGTTTTTACACATCTAGAGAGACGTTGTTGATTGTTTGAGCATGTGACTGCACGTTTCTCCTTGTTTTCTGTTGTTATGCGCAGCATATTTCCCGCGCGCACAAACACAGCCACAGACAATTAATTGTTCGGTTAGCGAAGAAGACCGAATGTATGATGCATAGGCTACCTTTAGATCCCCCCCATGTGACCCATGTAAGCGGTGGAATTCCCTCCCAGTTTAAAAAACGAAATTCAGGCCCTGCATTTATTAAGGCAAACCTAGTAAAAACTAATGCAGTCTATACACTGACTTGGCAGCTCTGTGAAATGTAATACAACAGTGCCACCTACTGTCTAAATGCATTAACATTAAAAGTCTGAGTTGAAACCTAGACATAGGTAAATGGGTTTGTCAATTAGCCTGAAATAAAAAAAAAAAATAAAACAATTCAGATCTTGTACATCCTCACATTGGAGTATCGAGTTAATGTACAAAGTTTGGTTTCGATACGTGACAGCGTTCCTGAAATATGAACTACTTCCTGTTTTGGCGACTACGCCGCCGATTTCGTTTGGCTGTGATGGGCAAACGCTTCCAAAAATCAAAAATCCTTCTAGTAACTTTTGTGAGGCTTAGTCCAAGGATCATGTACGTCCAGTTTCGTGAAGTTCGGACCAAATTTGTGACCTGTGAAACTTTAGTTTCGCTTTCTGTTCAATCCACTATGGCGGACGAACGACATGGACTTGTGATGTCATCTTCGCGAGCAACTTACACCGGTACTGACCGAACGTTTTAAAGTTGGAACGGTGTCTCTGTCTCAAAGGGCCTAGGCGCAGGAGCTGGCCAAAATTTTTCTCCCGGGAATAATAATAATAATAATAATAATAAGAAGAAGAAGAAAACTTAAGAAGAACAATAAGTGTGCGCTTTCAGCAAGCACACTTAATAATAATAATAATAATAAGAAGAAAACTTAAGAAGAACAATAAGTGTGCGCTTTCAGCAAGCACACTTAATAAGCATTTATTAGATAGATAGGTCTATCTCTGATTCTCTGATTCTCTGGTAGTTTGTATACAGCATGATGCATGTCTGCCATCTAGTGCCTTAATTAGAGAGTGCAGTCTCTCTCTCTCTCTCTCTCTCTCTCTCTCTCTCTCTCTCTCTCTCTCTCTCTCTCTCTCTCTCTCTCTTCCCCCAACTGATGTGGTTGCAGTGTTACAGGGGTTAATACAATCCTGTATAAATATAAAGTTTAGCTATTACAATAAAAACATTTGTGATGTTGACACTGATGGATGTCTCCAAATGTAAGCATGAGTGAGTTTTGATAGTAAAGGAAATAAAAGAAAATTGTGAAAAGAGGGGAAACTTTTTTTTTTTTTTTTTTTTTGGAAACGAGTATTTTGCCATGCTATTTCATGTCTTGAGATTCTGTGTTTGTTTTTTAAATCCATTGCTCTCATTCTAGTTGGTTTTATTTTTTATTTTTTTACAAACAAATGTTAGCCTATATCTTTAATGTTTTTGTAAAGAGTCTCAAGTCTCAATGATTCATGTCTGCCATCTAGTGCCTTAATTAGAGAGTGCAGTCTCTCTCTCTCTCTCTCTCTCTCTCTCTCTCTCTCTCTCTCTCTCTCTCTCTCTCTCTCTCTCTCTCTCTCTCTCTCTCTCTCTCTCTCATATAACACACCTTCAGATCATCAGCTCTTTAGGAACTGAACTGAAGTGAGCTGTGTTTTGATTGACAGGCGCCCTATGCAGTGTTCACTGCTCTCTACCCCCTGAGTGCTGGATTATACCCCATGATCTTGACAAACTGTAAATTACCACACCTTCTTTTACAGACAGACAGATCGATCCCAGGCTCATGGGAACGTTCCTTTGGCAACATTTTTGCAAAACGCAAAATACGTACCAATAATACATAGGCTTATCACTGCAGTTTCTAAAAGAAATGAACACTAGAGGCAGTAAAACAGCAAGCACTTTTAATCGTTTTCACACACAATAATGACTACAGGGGCAGATTATAGGGATTAATAAAACTTGTTTTCACGAGGCTCCTTGCACAATTATATTATGACCTCAAAACACTTTTTTACCATAGCCTGATGTATGATTTGTAAACTAATATATTTTGGAGTTTGCATCACTTAACCAGCTCCATATGTACAGTTTACTATCATACTAAGCTCGCGAGATTTGTACGAGTTCGGGTTCGAATCCCGTGCAAGAGATGATTCACAATAAAAGAGCTTGAAGACAAGAGTTCACAAACCGCAACCACAAACCCAAACAAATCACAGTTGCTTTTGTTAACACTATCGGTTTAATGTAAGGTTTAGTAGGTTTAGCTTTAATCTTTCAGAATTGCCATGATACGTAGGCCTACAAACTCCGACGTAATGCCATATTCACGTTCATCTGTTCCGGAAAAAACTAAACACTGTTTTGAGCGGCCACTCACTGGACATTTAACAGAACGTGAACGAAATGATGCCAAATTGTAGGCGCTTTTCTAATTTTTTTTTTTTTTTTTTTTTTTTTGCTTCGACAGATTTTTCCCCCAAAATGTAACTCATGTTTCAAAACATTGTGTCAGTAAATAGACCAGTGCCTCCAAAATAAAAGATGTTTATTGTCATTGTGTGAGCCACACTGGACAACATGTTTAAATGCTTTTTCACCATGGAAATATTATATTCACATGTCATGTGTTTCCTACTCTGAAGTTGACATGGACTGCTTTTACACTGCACCAGAACTGGGTTCTGTCTGAATGATCCTGTGTCTCACACTGAGCTTATTAGATCCTACAGATTCAACAGTGGGTAAATATTCACTGGGAAAAGCCAATAAAGTATAGCTCACAAAAAGAGCATGGATATTTGAAAACAGTGTATTAACTTCTGTAGAAATGTTGCTTGTTCATCCTCACACACTCTATTATGTCTTCCCAAAAGCACCACACATTCTCCTATCGCTCTTCCACGACAGCAACTGTGATGTTCAGTTTACATGTGACACATTTCAGCACGTCGGTATCTCTACATCACCGCGTTTGCTGTTTAGGGTGATGGTCCTCCATGTTCAACACTGCTAGAGATTGTGGACAGCTTGATTGGTTGGTTGGTAAGATTGTGATTCCTATTACATTACAATGGCTGAACATTTGCCAGTTTCAGACATTACAAACATTGCATGTCAGATATGTATTGAATATACATGCATGTCTGACATATTTTGATCACTGAATGTATAATTTTGCATGTGATGTCTCACACGATGAAAGAATGTTTAGAAGTTGTGAAGAGTTTGACAATTTCACTGAGAATCATCAGTTTTGATCATCAAGCCATGTGTGTTTAGTTATTGTGCAAATTATAGACAATATACTTACTATTTTATACACATGCAATTTGCTTAAAGAATACATTCTAATCTGATGTGACTAAGAAACTTATTGTTCAGAGATCTGAACTTGCTGTTTTGAGAGAAAAAAAAAGTCTCATTCGAGAATTGAGCCAAATATCGAGGAAAACTAATAAAATAATATCAAAGCAACCCATTTCATTACTTACAGCACAGACACTCAGTACAAGTGCTGAACAATACAGATGAAAAGGATTCGGAGAGAGAGAGTTTAAACCAAACATGACATTTAATAAACGAGTTAGCATTCACAGAAAGAACAGGAGTGATGTGTTTGGGCACAACAGACGGAGGAGCCGTACAAAAACAAGCGTTTGAGAGACAGACAGCAGATCCACGGAGGAAAGCTCCCGCATGGCCTTTCATTTACAAAGAACAACGACGAAATAACATTGGCATTAATCTGGATCCTCAATTGAAGTGTCTTGATCATCTGAAAAATAGTGGGAAAAATCTACAATCAACATTAATACTGACTGCACGTGCACACGGGACTCAACGGGCTTTACAGGGTCAAGTGACTTGAATTAAAACAGAAATGCCTTCGAGATGAAGTTGAAACGGGTGATTCCTCATACCTGTTCAGCCAGCCATGATGTGCTTTACAAAAGCTGTGGGGAAAAAGACGAGATCTAAATCAATATCCTGTGCTAAAGCATGTTTAGTCTACACTATTCTGAACCCAGTGTTGCTACTTCTGTTTTCTGCTTTAGTCATGCGACTGTGAGCATAGTTTTCATTTTACGAGTTCACATCTACATATAATTAGTACAATAAGTTTATGCGTATTTGGCGTGCTGTCCGGGGGGAGGGCTCCGAGCTCGGAGTTAGGCCCGAACCCAGAGTACTCCCCCCAGTTGGTAAGTGTAGATGGAACTGGAAGTGAGGAGATGGGGTGGAGGAGGGATGCTGACAAACTTTTAATGAACAGAGATAGGTCTGCTGTGAATTTATACTCTGTCATTGAGTTGATTACTGATTAATCTCCAGCTGTGCATAATTTGGTTAATTATCTGAACCTGCTCCTCCCGAACTTTGTTAATAAAACATCACTTAAGGAGAGAACAATTTAGACACATCCTTGAGAGTTTCATAGAAAATCTTGTAGTAGATCAAGGGTCAACACTGCCATCTAGAGGCGAGGAGAACAATCTTATTCTGATTAGAGATGGAAATATAGTTTTTGTTCTTCTCATTATCACTTTTACTACATTCATAGACATAAACTGTGATGTTATCGCTCTATTGGTAACAGATGTTGATCTATAAAGTAACATTGTTGTAAGAGTGTGTAGAAACTGACCTTCGTAGTTTATACAGCCGTTGGCATCCTCCTGTCCAGCCATCAGCTGCTCGACCTCATCCTCCTTCATCTTCTCTCCTGGACACACACAACACAGAGATGCACGTTTGACAAGAAATGCATGCAAATTAATTTAAATGTGAAACTTTGAAGTAGAAAAAAAATGCAATATATATTTTCTAATATTAAGAAAAGGTACTCAAATAATCTTTGTTTTATTTAAAATAATTATTTACAGTGTGATCTCTATTGTTTACATTGAGAATCAAAATATTAAGAATGATTTTGAATGATTAAAATTGTTTTGCCAATTGCCATTTGATTGAATAAAAATCTCTGAAAACTACTCTTAATATCTTGCACAGTTTGCTTTGACAAATTAATTGTTAATAAGACAAGAAAATATTCTGTTGAATAAAAGTGAGATGAAACCTAATGCAAAGGCTAAAACCCATCTCACAAAACTATGTTGTTTTGCCAACATTAAGTTAAAAAAACATTATTTCTCAATGTTCTCTGAACGTTCATAACGCCAATTTTTAAAAAATGTTTTAGAAACGTTTCTCTTGGTTATGTGTGAACGTTAAGTGAACATTCCGTTTCATCATTCTTCAAACATTATCGGAACGTTACTTTTGAATGTTCTCTGAACGTTCCGAAAACAAGTTGTTACATTTAAAAAACGTTAGAAGAATGTTCATCTAAAACTTTCTGTGAATGATGTAGCCTATAAATAATAACATTCTGTTGCAGAATGTTGATTGATTGATTGATTGATTGATTGATTGATTATCCCGTCCATAACAGTGAGAATTCCCTGTTGACCTTTGCAGCTGCTAGAGGACTCTGCTTCTCCAGAAGACGGTTCAGTCGTGCAGTCTACAATGGTTATAATGAAGCTCACCCAGAGTGGCGAGGACGTGTCTGAGTTCAGCGCCCATCACTGTGCCGTTTCCCTCCTTGTCGAACACCCTCAGGCCCTCGACGAAGTCCTCAAAGGTGCCGCGGTCTTTGGCCTTGCAGATGTGCTGGTGCATGGGCAGGAACTGGTCGAAATCCAGCATCTTCACCTGCATATCTGACAAGGAAACAGCCAGATGTGTTTGGCAGGGCCAGGTGTGGACAGTCAGGCTGGGGTTCTCATGGGGTCAGGGTCTCACCTTCAGCTTTGGGTTTGCCTAAGACGTACATCACCTCAGCGTTGGTGGGGTTCTGGCCCAGGGCCCGGATCAGGTCTCCGCACTGAGCGAAGGTGATCTTCATCTCATTGGTTGGTGTCCTGTCAAACAGCTGGAACGCATCCTTGAAATCTGCCGGGGAAAACACAGTGGGACATGATCAGTTTCTCCAGCACACGGGACACTTGCCGTTTTTTTTACTGCCGGTTTCCCTATATACATATTTTCATAACCATCATAAATCAGGTCTCATTTGGAAGCTTAAACACTCAAGATTCATCCTGTGAAAACTGTTGAAACTGGTCATGAATTCATGAAAATGGTACTTTAAAAATTCTAGTGGCTTAATTTTTAGGATATTATCATCAAATTTGGAACACAACTTGGTTATGCAATTTTACAGGCCAAATTATTTTGTAAAATACATATTTTGTATAAGTGTTCAGTACATTTGCTCAAACTTCTCTAACTTTTTATAGAGCTCTACAGCTCTCTGACTGTGTGCAGTGATTGTTACAGCAATTATTCTGATTATGACAAAACATAATTTCATTATTCAATATTTAGCCCCCCCCCCCCATTTAAAATATTTAAACATCCTTTAAAAGAAAAACATTTACTCGAGTTGAGAGAATTTATTTTGAATAAATAAAGTGTCGATATTCTGAATCGGCAACATGCCTAAACGAGATACATTAAATAAATGTAACATTTTTACTTGTGCAAACATAATGCATACAAACATCTGACTTACCCTCAATCTGCTCAGCAGTGAACTCAAGCTGCCAAGAAAGAAGAACAGAAATCAAATAACAAATCATTCAAACGTCTGAAGTGTGATCGATAACTGAAGGTTCTCAGGGGGTTAGATGTTGGAGATGTGATTATTAAAGCTCGCTGGTATTTGTCCTTCAGGACACGGCTGTCAGATGTCTCTGGTAACTCAAGCTCAATCCCGTTTGTCCTGTGACTCATTGTCCAAAATAATTTATGAGCAGCCTTGGTCCAGAAGGAGCGTGTGGCCCTGTGGCCGTTTACCCGACACCACTCCTGTCAAACGGTTATACGTCAGGGTCTGCAGTGATTGAAGACCGCCAACACATGACACTCACAACATGCTCTTTACGGCCTTAGGAAATGGAAACATGCCAAAAGATGAGCCCACAGTTAGGATATTACGACCTAACACTGCAACTACAGGGTCAAAGGCGTACTTTTGTATTTGGTCCTGCCAGACATAATTGAAAATCTTGAAACTCAATGCTTCACTGCCATTAAAAGCCATTGTATCTGATTGTCTGAATTCACAGAGTAACGCTAAAGACCACTGAGGCATAACCAATCACGGACACAACGCCACTGGATGCAGGAAATTATTCTGTAAATGATTATTCTCAGGAATCAGAGCTCATTAGACATGTATTCTAGTCGATTGACACGCTTGCTTGATGTCCTTAACTAAAGCTGTATATGGATGTGAAACTGCTTGAGAATTCTCAACGCTGTCGAGTTTGGGTGGTCCAGTCTGGGCCGGCGTAATCAAAATCACATTGTGTGGCCCAAACCTCAATGGGTAGGAACATATATTATGGCTTCTCAACCTCAACATTTCAGACTATGGAAATGTGGTGTAGAGTGGCGATGTTGACCACTAAAATCTCTTTTGTTGTCGGAAACTCTTGTCAAAATTTCCACCATTTCACTGGCAATAACTAAATATCCCTCGACCTGCACAGAAAGCCATTGGGTTTTACAGATGATATGTTTGAGAACATTGTATTTAAATGCTTAAATATGTGTAACTAATGCAAGTTGCTAAAACATTTGGGTGTGGGAAAGAGGTTCTCTGATGTAACAAGACAAATGGCTTCTCAAGTCTTATTCTGAGCTCTGCAGATTAAACAAATATGTACACAAAACGCGGCTAAATACAGCTGGATGGATCATTTATAGACGCTTAGCCAAAGGAATTCATCCATCACTCAACAGCAGGTTGTGCTTTTGGACGCACTACCCCCTGTTCTTCAAATAGCGCATGGACAATAAAGAAACGTGAGGTTATCTCTGTGAGAAGGCAACATTTGTCCTCTGGGAAACTTTTGTCCTCCCTAATGTAGAATGAGTAAGGGTTTGTTTGCACGACAACGATATGCTTAAAACGGAGAAGTTTTTCCTTGGAGTTTTCCACGTACAGACGACACCACTGTCACACGGATCCGCGAAAACGACTTAAAAAGGCTGTATTCTGCTGCCAGGCCAGTAGTTGGCGATGAAACACTATAGACTGAACACGTAATGCACTTTGAAATCAGTTTTCAAAACTTTGCGTTTTCACGCACACAAAACGCTGTTGTGTGTAAACGAACGGCCAAAACATACCCAATAGTGGCGTTTTGTGTCCCTGAAAACACAAACTTTTGAAAACGGGTTTCAAAGTGCAAAGTTTTTGAAACCGGTCTCCGTGTAAATAACAAAACGTGAACCTCTGAAGACGATGACGTCATGCACATGCGTATCACGTGTTCAGTCTATAGTGTTTTATCGCCATCTACTGGCCTGACAGCAAAATACGTGAATGAGGATAGTTTTGATAATGGTGTCGTCTGTACACGGAAAACTCAAAGGGAAAACGTCTGCGTTTTAATCGTATCACTGTCGTGTAAACGAACCCTCAGTGCAAACCAAACTAGACACCATATTCAGTTTGATAGGAATGAAAATGCAAACCCGTTCAATAAACTGTCAGAATGAGTGAGTTGTTTGGCATCTGAGCGATCGGTGTGTAGAGATGTGTGGTTTGTACCTGGACTTCTGCGGGGTTGAAGTCCGGCACCTTGGGCGGCTCGGGCTCCGGGGGCTTGGGGGCCGCGACTGGCTTGGGCTCTTCCTTCTTCTTAGGGGCCATGCTGATGTTCCCGGAGACAGAGACGGAGACAGAGACAGGCTGGGACACACGCTGGGTGCAGGACTGGGGAACGGGACCAGCCTTTATCCTCCTCCAGCAGGTGAGGCCGGCCCCCCTCTGTCCCGGGATGGTGCCAAACACACAGAGGAAGGCCGTAAAAGGACAAGCGCTAATGCTTCTATTTGAGACACATTGTTCTCTCACAATAGACCCTCCCGTCCATCTGCACAGGGCCATAGAGACTAGAGTTTGATAGCACACAGAGAAATGGTTTTTGGTCATCTTCACACTTTAAAACAAAGACGAGCCACATTACTGTCTGTTGTTCAGAGTCAAGTCACCTTTGTCTTTATAGTGCTTTATACAATAGAAAAAGTGCTTCACAGTAGAAAGAAGCAAGCTGTATTATTCAGCTCAGTTCAGGTCTTCAGCTATAAGCAGCTCTACAGATCAAGCTTTGCTCTCATCTGATAGCGTCAGTGCTGTCTAATCAATATTGAGTTGGGCTTGTACTCTTTATTAACTGTATTTCCCCTATAAAAATCCAGTTATTCGGCTGTTCGGGGAGACACTGCAAGACAGCACACAGAGAGAAATACATTCTCTGTTTTTCATCCGCACACTTTAAAACAAATACGAGCCTCAGTGAGAGACATGATGTTACTGTCTGTTGTTCAGAGTCAAGTCAGCCTAGACATTTTAGTCAATTACTCTGAAACGGTTGCTGTTATTTTACAGTGTCCTTGTTACATCTGTTACATGTACTTACCATAGTAATAACAGTAAATTATGCATAAATACATGCAACTAACCCTCAACCAAACCCTAATCCTACCCTAACCCTATAGTAAGTACATGTAGTTAATAATATTACTCAGTACTTAAATATATAATTACACTGTCACAATGACACCTTAAAATAAAGTGTAACCAAATGATCTATAAGATCCTGTTACTTGTGTTTAAGGCGTTTCACTTTTCTGCCCCTTCTTATCTTTCTAGTGTGCTGGCATTTTATAATCCATCTAGATCTTTGAGACCCGAAAATCAAAATCTTCTCTGTGTTGTCAGAACAGAACACACACATACAACAGAGCGTTTTCCCGTGTCGGACACAAACGTTGGAACATTTCCATTTAAAAGCCCAATCACTAGTGTTCTTCTATGAAAACATGAATGAAATATCTCTAATATTTATTTTAAAGAGTGTAGAGGCAAAAAGATACACATTTCATGTCTGAATCAAACACATATCTGGTGCTATAAGTTATTGCTCGTCAGTTTTCATCCACAGAAGATGTGAGGGAGTTTAAGAAGAAATAGAAAAACTTGTTGAGTTGAACACTACTTACAGCCAATTCAAAATTTGATATTATTATATAATTAAATATATTTAAATCTCCAAATCAGAAAAGAAAATAATACATTGCATTCTGAAAGTGCAGCTGATTTTGAGACTTTTTTCATTGTGACATTATTTTTATGACAATTATAAAGTTCTCATTACCACAAAGTTCTAATTAATTAATTTTCTATATTTCCTAAGCATTTGTTAACAACATGTATTCATGACTTCAATGAGCTCCTTGTTTTCTGCCTTAAATAAATACATTGTTTAAACTGATACATTATGAGCTAACTGTGTGATGTGTATATGAACATTTCTGAAATGCATAACTCAGTCTCCTCTGATAACAGATCACTGTCAATTGTAATGTAGACTGTAGACATTTTGTACAATGTAGACATTTTGTACATGAATACTTTTTTTAGTAAAACACTTATTGTAGTAATAATACAGTATATTTGATCTTAACGGTCCTACACTGTAAAAACTAAAGGAGCCTCAAGTATCCTGTCGGATACTCAAGGAACTTCAAAATGTAATTTTGGTGCCTCAAAGCTCTTTTTCCTATAGTAGGGTTACTGGAGGACCATTGACAATCTTTGAGGTTCTTGCTGGAACTTATGGGATCCTTTAAGCACTTTGTATTTACTTCAGAGGTTCTGGAGTCACCTTTTCATTACCATGAGACCTCGAAGTGCTTTGGGGGAAAATAGAGGAACCTGAATGCGATAAAAGGGTTATTGGAAGATCTTTTAACATTCAAGTGGTTCCTGGAAGATCTCTTATGTTAAAGCCAGCATCTGGAGGAACCCAATGGTTCAGTGAGGCCCGAATTAGATTATTATTCTATTATTATTATTATTATCCTATTATTATTATTATTATTATTATAGGCTACTTAAGTTTGATTCAGAATACATACCCAGGTGAAAAAGACGTACTATTAAATGTATTAAAAATGTACTTGAGTGTGTTTTTAGTAGACCTACAATACAAATATACTTTAATGCATTTTTATTATTATTATTATAGGCAAGTTTGATTCAGTATACATACCCAGGTGAAAAAGATGTACTATTAAATGTATTAAAAATGTACTTGAGTGTGTTTTTAGTAGACCTACAAATCAAATATACTTTAATGCATTTTTAATACATTTAACAGTAACTATAGTCTTTTTCACTTGGGTAGCTTACATATATTTAGTATAGGCCTATTTTATTAAGTCATTTAAACCTTAAACAACAACACTAAATAATAATAATATTATATGAAGAAGAAGAAGCAGGAGGAGAAAAGTATTATTCTGTCACGAAACTGCTGCTATTCCTCTGCTGTCGTCGCTTCAGTGATCCTCGCGCTGCTCGCGCGCAACAAAGCTCAGCTGATCGTCATCAGAAAGTAACGGCTCCTCTCATCAATGCTTCCGCCGTTTGTTCGGCTCTCCGTTACAAGGTTTGTAAACTCGCCAAATAAATATAAATACAGAGTCTACTCACTATTCAAACACACACATATATCTAAACTAAATTTATTATACATTACTACGTTTTTACAGTGTTTACCACTCGTTTATTGCACAGTATCTGGTATGAAGGTTTTAGCCGCGATGCTAACTACGTTGATCTAATGAACAAATGGAAATGATTGACTTATTGTCTTACATTGATTTAGTCATTCAATTCAACATATTTTGTACAACTGTGTCTTCAAATTGCTGATATAGCCTAACTAATTTAGAAAATTCTCTGATTCTTGGCGTTTGTTATGAATAACAAAAACAGGTTATAGTTTGCTCTGTTTTTGTTTAGCCTAACGTTAACTTTACTTACTACAGGTGCCCTCATTCTCTCAAATACCATTTTAAAGCCATTTACTGGTCAATAAATATTATGTTGTGAATAATCAGCTTTGTTCTTTTGTTTCCCCAGAACAACCATTACATTTCTAAAATAATCTGAACATTTCAGTGGCAACATTGAATTACAGTAAGTTACCTGCACCACATGCAGTACTTTATTACTATGAACTTTCTCTGTGTGCAATTGTATTGTTTGACTGTGTACTTGTGTTTTTTAATCAGTTACTCTCTGAAAATCTTCCCTCATGCTCTCAAATCTCATTCATGTTACTCAGAAAAATAATATCACAGGTTTGATTCACAAAAAATGCTATAGACATTTTAACTCTGAATTATAACTTCAAGTTTAGTCTTTTTCAACAAACAAAAAAAATAAATAAATAGGAAAAAGCTATTAGGCTTCAGAAGACTTGCAACACAACCCATAACACATGAGTTGTGAACTCATTGATTATTTTTAGGATCTTTTCTGGGACATTTTTGGAGCTTAACCATTTTTACATAAATTGTTGCATTGAATTGAGCTAGACAAGTGTGCATAAGAATGGTTTCATGAATGATTTACACATTTGTTTTCTTCTTGTGTTTCATGTAGTGAAAGTGAATGGTGACTGGGGTTGCATTATGCCTGAGATCTGCTTTTGGGTTCCACAGACAGAAAGTCAAACAGGTTTGGAACGTCACAAGGCTGAGGAAATTATTTAAATTTCACAACTATCACTTTAATAACATTACTAACAGTAAATTTTGTACTTTGCAGGGATCTCGGAAAGCTGAAATACAAGTTTGATCAAGAATAAAAATCCTCCTGTAGACCTGAAAATCACTGAAGTGCCTGGACCATCCACCAGAAAAGAGGAAAAACAAACGGAAAACGATGCTGTACCTTTTCACTTTTCTAACTCGTTAAGTACCTCACACCAACTTGGTCCCATAGTGACATTTTTGACCACAAACGAAATTGCTGATCGTGTGGATTCATATTGAAATGACTGAATTCACCAGTGAACATTCACAGAACAACAGATCATTTTACTGCACCTTAACTCTGTTTCGGGTCGAAGCCTCTACTTCTACTTCCTCTATCTTGTTTCATGAGAATACTCAACAACCATTTATGAACACTGTTGATTCAAGTCACACATTTAAGCTTTTCAAAAGCCACAGTGTACATTACAGTCTCCAGTCTAACGGCATCCCAGACTTCAACATTTTATGATTCAAAATAGCTGAATAACTAACCATCTGAGATTTCGGTATAGAGATAAAGGTTACAGCACAATGAGTGTATATTAGCACTGTTGTTTGTTTTTGGCATCTGATAGAGCTTTTGGACTTGGAAACAGTGATGTCAGACTTACCATCGGACTGAAACACAAATGTTTTAAAGTTAAGTATGATGGACATTTTTAATTAGTTCAAATGTAATTTTTTTACATTGATTTATTTAGTGGAACATATGTGTTTCCATGCATTTTGTTGAGATGTCTTTTCTTGTTTATCTATTGTATATACATGGTTGATTATTCATGTTGCTTATGTATTATACTATTTTTTTGTGTAGTCATTGATATTAATCTGTAGTTAGCTTTTTTCCCCATGTGCATGGAAGTGTATGTATAAAAATGAATATCAAATATGTAATAAACAATTCTTATTTTGTATTTGGTTCAATTTGTTTATTATAATAGAAGTCAAAGGTAACCATAGTAATAACATGAAATTAAATATTTAAAAAAAAATGAAATTTGGTTCCTGGAGGCACCCAAAGTGGTTCCACACAGTGCCTAATATAAGAGTTCCTCAGGAAACCTGTGTGGTTCCTCAGAGAACCGGCCCTTTTTAAAGGGTGCCTAGAGGATCTACAGACGGTTCCGCCGGTGTGGCAAAGTGAAGAACCCCAAAAGGTTCCTCCAGGCACCTTTTATTTTTACAGTGTACAAGAAGTCTATTTTCCTCATCCAGAAGCATAAGTTCTTCTGTCCTCTGCCCTGGAGATTCTTCAGCTCGTCATCTGCCGATCACTCATACAGGACCTGTATCTCCAGCAGGACTCAGGACTGAACTACACGTCTCATCCCAGCGCACAAATGTGTTCTAAAAATGTTTTGCTAACATTCAAATTAAGTTTTAAAAACGTTATTTCTGAATGTTCAGAAAAAGCTTTATTTAGTTATGAGAACATAACTGGGAACATTCCATTCGATAATTCTGCAAACATTACAGGAATGTTGCTTTTGAATGTTAGATGAACACATTTCAGAAATAAAACACTCAGTGAATGATGTATAAATAATGTTTTTGTGCTAACGTTTTGAGAACATTATTAAAGACCAGATCACTTTTATCAAACGTTATATTAACGTTACTGGAAAAACATTGAGAGAACCTTGCCAGAACGTTCCATTAACTGTCTTCAGACATTTTCTACATTTTATTAAATTTTTTCCCCTAATATTGTAAATACTGAAACCACTCTTTAAATAGACTCATGCATTTCAAGATATCACTATAACATTTGTCTAAACTGCCCTAGTGAAAAATAAATACATTTATTTTATGCCAAGTACACTACAAATACATATACATATTATGTACTGAATATAAATGCCTTACAATTGTACTTGTAGTATACTAAACTGGTATACTTACAGTCTGATCAATTGTAAAAACTAATTTTGTAGTAAATGTATTTTAGTTATCTGGAAATAGTAATGATTCCTGTCTTGTGCTCCCCTTGTCTTGTGTGGACTTTAGTTATTTCCTGGTCTGTGTCATGTTTTGTAGTCCTTTGTAGTTTTTTTAGTTTATTAGTATCCCCAGGTGTTTTCTTGCCCCCTTGTTATCTTGTTTAGCTTGTTAGTCTCTGTATTTAAACCCTGTGTCTTGTCACAGTGTTTGTGGGTTCATGATGTTTTTGTGCCGTTCCCTATGTCTGAGTTTTTTAGTCTGTGTAGTCTTTAGTTTATTTAATAAAAGTACTACTGCTGCATTTGGATCCTGCTTCCTTCTATGTTCCAGCCTGCCACGTTACAGAAATAGTGCTGAGGTCCAGCTAAAGATATACTTAAATATATTTGATTGTGCTAAAGTGGAACTATTGCAGGTACACTTTCAATATCTTGCATTTAAAGACTGATATTATACAGAGAGCATACTATCCTTATTAGTGATATTACAGTAAAACACATTTTAGTCTTAATATTACAGTTAGAAATGTGCATTGTGCAATAAAGAAGTATTCCAAATAAGGATTCATTTTAATATTTTTATCAGTAAGCCTCAAGCATTATGTCAGTAAATATGTTAATGCATCTGTAGTATACTTAGTATTAAATAATGTATTTGAAATACATTTTGGTATAGTTCTTTTCACTGGGGTGTATATAACATTGATAAATCAGTGTATAAGTAAACACTGTCTGCACTGAACTACTTCAGATATGGCAGTGTGTGTAATGTGTGTGATTGAGAGGGTGAATGAGAGCGAAACTAACTGAAATGCACAAAATAAAGTAAAACAAAAACACTGATCATGAAACTCAGAGTTCACGTCTATTAGGAGTCAGATGTTGAGGAAATGGGGTTAATTGTTCAGGAAAACTCTAGAGAGTAATATTACATGATCAGCAACCCTAACGCAATGTCATTTTTAATGCATTGTATGATAGTAAGGAAATGTTTGATCTGTAAAGTGTCTGCGATCTCTTCTGAAGCCGAAGAGGAGACACACGCGAGAGTCTCCGGCTTAGGAAACGTCTGATGTTGCTGAAGTCTCTTCTGAAATGTGTGTTTTCCTCAGACAAAAGCCTCCGTGTGATGTTCATGCAACTTCACGGACATCACGTCCCGGGATTAGATCCTGGAGTGGTCCATCCCCCCCCCAGACCACCAACAGCTCCACAGGTGTGGAGGCACAGCTCCACAAACACCTTCAGCTGCTCACGAGTCCATCATTACAGTGTGTAACTCAGCCATTTGCCTTGCTTGACCACTCATAATCAACTAACCTTTTCCCACTTTAATTTATAGGGATAGTAGAAAGCTTAGAAATTTTAATTCTGGAATCGAATACTTGAGGTCAGGAATCGGATACTTGATATAAAATTAAAATTTCGATTCCTCTTATCGATTCCTTTGTGAGCATTTCAATAGGATTTTAAACAATTCAAGAGTGAGAAAAGTTATAATAACACTAATCAAACAACAAAAAGATAGACAAAATTCACTCTTGTTTCATTTATTTTACATTTGATTACGATTTCTGTACCTGAACTGTCGTATCTTTGTTCAGTTGTGTCTATTTGTTGCGATTGCTAATTTTTTATTTGTTCTTTTTTAATTACTGAGTGTTTACTTGTCTATAATAATGCTTGAAATGTATAATAGTTGTTTCTGTGGTATTTTTAAATCACAAGCAAACGCTCCTTGTGTAAGTGTTCTTGAGCCTGTTGATTTTTGTTCATGATATTCAGTTAAATGTTTTGCAATAATAGTGGAGCGGCTAAGTGCTTATGTTTGGCAGAATCGTTCAGTTTATGATACAAGCGTGAAAATTGGCATGAGCAGTCTCCATGGGTCACTTGACAAGAAAATTGTCCGAGCCACTTGAAATTTCAAGATGGCCGACACTTTAGTGAAGCAGTTAAGTGATATAGTGGTTTATTTGGTGATACAAGCATGAAAATTGGCATGATGGTCACTAGACAATAAGCCATCCACAGCTACTTGAAATTTCAAGATGGCGGCCATTTTTCAAGATGGCCACCACCTTAGTGGAGCAATTAGGTTTAAGAAATTATTTAGTTGGTGATACAAGCATGAAAATTGCCATGAGCCTAATTGCTCCACTAAGGTGGTGGCCATCTTGAAAAATGGCCGCCATCTTGAAATTTCAAGTAGCTGTGGGTGGCTTATTGTCTAGTGACCATCAGAGACTGCTCATGCCAATTTTCATGCTTGTATCACCAAATAAACCACTATATCACTTAACTGCTCCACTAAGGTGTCGGCCATCTTGAAAAATGAAAAATCATGAAATTTCAAGCGGCTCGGACAATTTTCTTGTCAAGTGACCCATGGAGACTGCTCATGCCAATTTTCACGCTTGTATCATAAACTGAACGATTATATCACTTAGCCGCTCCACTATAAGAATGATATCTAATTTTTTTTTTTTACCTTATTGGAATCGAAATTAGGAATCGATGAGCAGAATCAGAATTGTTAAAATTCAAACGATACCCAACCCTAAACATATTGAATTCTGCACAAAATGCCACAATTTACAGTAAATGCATCTTCAAAGTGCACGGCAATAATGCTCTGCAGATAATGTAAGAATAATGCGTGTGAAGTGTTGGAATAATTACTTTAAATGTTTTGAAGGAAAAGCTGTTAATGGACCCTCGACCAGTTTCTAAGTGCCTAAACCTGCGATTAAACTAGACATCGGCGCTCTTCTATCCCTGCACCTGAAGCTCTTCGGATGGCCAGATCTCTGAGCGCGGGTATAAATGGCTCGTGTGAAGACCAGGTCAGGTGATCGGCTCGGACGCATTCTGCACATGCCAGCCTGAGACCGCAGAAGACAGGCTCGTAAACCATGCAAGATCTGTTATTTTGGCAGCGACCTGTTGTTCTGTTGGTATGAACCCTGGGAGGAGCGCAGCCAAATTACAATGGCCATTGTCATCCGAGCCCGTCTTCAGTGACCTTCACATCTGACAGCAGCTGCTGGAGCTCAGCAAACAGCTCACACACACCGCGGACACACACACACACACACACTCATTTCTGCTCCGTTTAATCTGGCTAAAGCGGGCTTTATCACTCTAACCCGCAGTAAACCGGGATCAGTATATCATTATGGAGAGTCATATAGTTATAAAAACAGCATGAATTAAAGCTTCTCATTGTTCACACTAATGATTTTCAAGCTTGATATCATTTCTTCTGATCTCATCTCACACATTTATAGAGGGGTCAAATGATTCCTCCTGTTTTAAACGAGCTTTACGTCTCTATAAACGAGTAGCAAAATACATAAAACATCCAAAAAATAAAATTGTAGACTAAGCTACAGCAGATAAATTCAGAATCTGGTAAACACTAAACTCAAAATAATGAATTGGTTTGAGTAGGACAAATAATTAGTTCAGTCAGATTAACTTTTATGAGTATTCAGCACTTTCTTTTTCTTTCAAGTTCACAGAACTGATATATTTTAAGTAAACTGAACTGTTTCATTGTTTTGAGTTTTATGAAATTATTTCTTTTAATTTAGACAAACTTAAGTTTAACTGAAACGGCTGGGATGTCTATTTCCCAGCATGCTTTGCCGATGGCACTCGAAAGGGAGAGTAAATGCTAAAATTAAGTGTAATATAATGTTTGTTTGTTTTTTCGTGTAAGATTAATGTTAAGTGGGAGATTTAGTAGTGATTAATGTTTTGTTATGCTAATTTTGAAAAAAATCTGTTTATGTTGGTTTTAGGATAGTTACCATCATGGAGACAGGTGGTGCATGCAGTGTGATTTGAGAGCAAATAAAATCTTTATATTGCTGCACTCAGTCAGTGAGTGCTACTTAATTACATACTCTGATTAACATATCAACAAATTAATATGTTAGTAAACTAGCTTGTTAAAGGGGCTATATGCTTTTTTCTGAAATTTAAACTCGCGACTGACACCTGTGGCCAAAAAACGGAACTGCTCTTCCTTTCTGCTCGCTCTCGTACGTGCACACTTCACAAGT